>NC_063205.1:9643085-9903085 GCF_017589495.1 Alosa alosa
TATTACTTTACTACTATTACTATTGTTACTGTTAATATTATTATTCGGATGAGCCAATAATGTAAATCTGAGTCTGAAATGTTGGCTACAAACAGTCTGTAACTGCACTGCTGCTATTATAAATTGTTAACTTTCGGGAACTATTTGAGGCTTCCATTAGCCGCCATTGTTGAAAAAAATGGAACATTAGCGTCAATGGAGTTGTCGCAACTCTACCTTTATATGGCTCTGGGTCTGGCCACCTGGCAGAAGATTCTAATTGCTGTGATGTCATAAAGGGCAATGTTAACTCAATGGGGAAATTTTGATTAGTTTTTAATTAATAGTTTAAAAAGTATAAAAGTCAAATCTGAAAATGTGAATATCGCCACTGGCCGAAACCCCCTATCTCCTTCTCTGGCGTCTCCATATCCATCTCAATTTCCCTCCTTCACACGCACCAGCAGCTACGTCACTCAAATCGATCTCTATGACAACAGGGCCCAGGCAAGCACACACACAAGCAGCACGCATGCATACACCACCTAAACAGATCAGAACTTTAGCCTACAAACAAGGCATGGGTAATCTGGACAGAGAGTGGGGTATCTCATTCTCCATCTCAGACTCATCAGCTTCCTCCACAAACTCAGACTCGACATCAGATGACGCGTTTAACCACAAGCAGGTACGGTCCTCAGAAGCGTCTACTGCCAGGCTACTCAAGGCATCAACAGAGGAAGGCTGGAATTCACTGGCCACATCCGAAGCATCTTCATCCAGCTCCTCTCTGCTTTGTTCTGGGACAGGCAAGAAGCTCACGTCCAACATTAGATTCCGATGGACGACTTTAGTTTTTCCACTCTCATCCCTGACTTTGTAAATGTGAATCTGAGGATTCCGGTCTATGATGGTATACATGGTGGGCTCCCACTTGTCTGCTAGCTTCCTCTTCCCTCTTTCCGCTTTATTGGCAAGCAAAACTCGGTCGCCAACGTTCAAGTGGGTTCCACGTACTCTCTTGTTATAGCCATCAGCCTGATGTTACTGTTCTTTCCTCGCATGCTGCTGAGCTATGCCGGCAGCCATATGAAGGCTTGCCATCAGCTTCTCTGCATAGGTCTTATAATTCACCACGACTGGATCCTTCAAGACCTGTTTGAAGACCATATCTACCGGGAGTCTGGGGACTCGACCGTACATCAAGTAGAATAGAGGATATCCAGTCGTTTCATGAATGGTGGCATTATATGCAAAGGTCAAAGTCTGTATCTGTTGGGCCCAGTGTTGTTTGGCTGCCAGCGGTAGGGCACACAACATACTGCCAAGCGTCCTGTTGAACCTTTCGGTTTGCCCATTTCCCATGGGATGGTATGCTGTGGTGTGTGTTTTCGTAATTCCTGTGAGGCTGAGGAGTTCGGATATGAGTTTACTTTCAAAATTGGCTCCCTGATCGGATGTTTTCTTGAATTTCCCCTGGGGATCAATAAAGTATCTATCTATCTATCTATCTATCTATGTATCCGCCCTGGAAAACCATAGATGCAGAAAACAAATCACATAACTTCTTTGCTATTTGCTTTGCAGTTTGGTTGACGCAGGGGAATGCATGAGCCAATTTTGTGAAGTGGTCTGTTATGACCAATACATCCACAGATCTTTGCTTACTGTCCTCAGCACTCCAAAAAGCAATGCACACCAGTTCCATGGGTGCCGAAGTGCGAATGCTCTCCAAGGGAGCTCGAGCAGCTGATTGGTAGCAGCGTTGGTAGCATTTCACATATTCCTTGATGTCTCTTCCCATTTGCGGCCATAAGAAACGCTGTCGGGCGAGGTGTGCTGTTCTAGCCTGCCCTTGATGTCCAGCGAGGTCATGCACACCAGCGAGAGCCTTGGCCTTCAAGCTAACAGGCAGCACAAACTGATACCTCTTCTCTCTGCTCAATGGGTCTTTGGTTACCCTATATAAAACTCCGTCCAGGACTTTAAGATGATGGCACTGTTTGCACAGTGTCTGGGCCGTAGGAGCTAACCTACTTCTCCTTCGCCTAAGTGGTGGTTCACCCCTCTGAACGAGTGGCAGAGCCTCCCTGATAACTGGATCAGTTTCCTGGCTGTGCCTTAGCTCGCCGATAGAGAGGCCTGGAGGTGCGTCCTGTTCTGGGGGCACCGCCTGGGGAAGAGCGTTGAGAAACTGTGTTGCCCTTATCTCTGCTCCCCTTTCCCACTCTACGTGAGCTTCACAAGTAGATCTCACATGTGAGGGTTCTTGACTGCCAGCCAGCCTGCCTCGAGTGGTGCCCATGATTACACAACAGCCTGCATCGTGTGCCTGGAGACACTGGATCTTGCACCGAATGAGATCCTGGACTTTCTCCTCCTTGGTTCCCTCTGCTTCAGCCAAAAGACTTTTATATGGCCCGCTGATCAACCTCTGACTCACTGACTTAGAAAAAGGACAGTTTTGCCACCCACCTTTGTTCACAATCGTCAAGTTTTGGTTTGGTCATAATATAAGTTAAAGGATTATTGTCGGTCCACACTGTAAAAGTGTGGCCCTTCAACCAGTGGCTGAACTTTTCACAAACACTCCATTTAAGTGCCAAGAATTCTAGGCGGTGGGCAGTATACCTCTTTTGTGAGCTAGTGAGGGTCTTGCTGGCAAAGGCAATCGGGCGTGCCTTCGTTTCTCCTTCTGGTATCTGGGACAGAAGTCAGTACCCTAAGGCCATCAAGAGACGTGTCAATGGACAGAACCAAGGACCTAGAGAAGTCTGGATGGGTGAGGACTGCACAGTTCAGGAGCTTCTCCTTAAGGCTGGCGAAGGCAGAGTCGCAGTCAAGGGTCCAGTTTGCAAGTTTGAGCTTTCTGTAGACTCCTGGATTCTGACTGTACTTTCTGGCCTTTCCTCTCCGTTTCTGGCCAGCTGTGACTGCACATTACGTGGCAGTCTACCCCACAGCAGGTACTCTTGTTTGGGGAGAAGAGTCACCACCTGAGACAGTTTTACTGTCCCTACTTTTTCTTTTTTTTGTGTTGCGCGAGATAAGTGTCCAGTAACTGTTCTCATTTTTCAGCTGATGCAGCACGTATTTCAACATATTAGTGCCTACTAGGGTTGCCACCTGTGTCTGACAAAAATCCTGGACATTTTGACCATCCAATCGACCTTTTTGTTTGTAAGCAACGGTGCCTTTCGCACATCAAACCCAAAATAAAAACTGTCATTCTAAGTGACAATTGTATAGCTAAAATTAGTAAGAATGACAATTTCTAGTTATTTGTTTAGTTAATTGCTTTATTTAATAGCAGACCTTTATTATTTTGTTATATTTTCAACAGTTTTTAGTTGTGGACACCTGGGGGCAGTATTGAGAAAAAAGGGGGAATACATAATTAGGTTCTGCTTTTTTGCTTATGTGGAATAAACTTTCCTTTCTCTTTCTCTCCTTGTCCCACACACTCTCCGTCTCCACCTTACCATTTCTAATGAACCTCCACGGTCGTGCCCCCCACCACCACCCACCCATGTTATGCTACGTCATTTTTGTAGAGCCAATAAGGCTGTGCATACGTTTATGGACGTAGGCACGCTTCAATTAAACTGAAATACACATTTTGCGCATCATGTACAAAAATCCGAGACATTCAGTGTGCAGGATTTTTATTTTTATTTTCCTGGACAGACCATGAAAATCCTGGACAGGTGGCAACCCTAGTGCCTACTATGACGTCATTTCACTGACCAGTGACCACCAGGACTGGGACCATGCACTTCACCCCATACAGACTCAGCTCCATGTCATACATGCACTTGGGGCTCACCTGTACTCCTCCACAGCCAACTAGGATGATGCGCTGCGGGAGTTCTTGCTGTTGGGTTAAGACACTATCTGATAGCAATCTTTGCTCTGCCTCTTAACTTATCGTGCAGGCCATCGACCCTGTATTGAGGAGCCCTTGCAACTGAGCACGGCCATTAACTGTCACTGGTGCGTGAAATAACTCGCTGAACGTCTCGACTGTGTGAATATTCTGAACGATTACTGTGCAATTATCTGACATTGCTTTACAAACATTGACATACATTTCCTTTAATTCTTCACTTTCTTCAAGGGTTGATGCTTTAACGCTCACACATCCCCTCTCAGTATGTGAGCCATCTAATTTAAACTGGCTCCGTCTTGCTCAGGTTTAGGCTTGTTCTTATGCTAACTGTGGCTGGGTGTTAATTCTTGGCCGGCGCTGTTGGCACTCTCTCTTCCAGTGGCCGGGCTTGTAACAGCCCATGCAGAGGTTTGCCTGTCTACAGTGCACTGAGTGTTCAGCAGACTGACAGACTCTACATCAACTCTGAACAGTGGAACTGCTCGGTGGCACGACTGTTGCTGTCTGGGCCTTCTGCTCCAGCACACGGTTCAGCAAGCCAATGAGAGACTGGATGCAGGCGCTCTCAGTCTGAGGAGAGGATGGTGGCCCCGTTGGCTTCGGGTAGCAGGTAAGGTCTGTAGTGTTATTAGCAGTGACTGTCTCTATTGCTGGTGTCTGAACATGTACACCAATGTTCTTTGGCCGGTAAGATTTGGCTTGGGACATTGTTCTGGCCTCTCTGTGATGTTCAATGAGGTGTTCCTGAATCTCATTTGCTGTACATTTGTACATTTCTCTGCTGTTTTGCACTTTAGGACACTTGCAAGAGCGGGGTCAGGACAGTGTTTCACCAGCATCATTGTGACTTTGTGAGAGGGGTCCTCAACATTTCGCCCCTGTCTTCTCAGACACTCATCCGCAACATCCACAGCCTTATTTAAGCGTATCCAATAGTCCATGGGACTTTCTCCGGCCAAAGGAAGCGTGTTATAAAAATCTGCTAAAGGCATCGAGGAGTAGGTTACCTCACTGAAATGCTGTTTTAGAATATCAAAGACAAGCTTGGAGTTTTCAGCTGGCTGCAGTGATGGCATGTTGCGCAGGGTAACTTTAACAATGTCTCTAGCATTTCCCATTAGTCTTGACATGATCTCCTGAGAGTAATCTTGCGGGGGGACACCTCTCTTATTCAGGTACACGCTCATCATTTCTTCCCACTCATGCACTGTATGTTTGTCTGTTCCATCACCCCTGAAGTAAGGCGGCTCTTTGACATCTGTCTTCATAACTAACTTTACTCCAGTCATATTCAAGTCAGACTGTCCAAGTCCTAAGTTCAGGCTAGGTGTAGGAGTGGTTTGGTTTGGCTATCTGCACTACCAACAGATCTCTGTAGTTGGCTAGCAATGTTCTCTCCTATTTCATAAGCTAATTGTGTGATGAGATTCCCTAGGTCTGCGGAACTCATATCTGGACTAGACGCTGGCTGACGTGGAGAATGTTCATCTAGGTGCGTGTGAGTGTATGAGAATACAGGGCGGCCCACTGAACTAATGCCGTTACCGATGTCTGAAGCATCCCCTAACCTACACATGTGCGGTGTGGGGGAATGTGGATCAGTGTGTAAGCGTGTGGATGAGAGTACAGGTCTGCTTAGTACACCAGCACCTTTAACTGGCGTGCACTCCATCCTACTCATAAGCCTGCTCCACCCTAAGGTTACCACCGCAGCATTCCCACGGCTAAGTGGTGGTGTGTGTGTGTGTGTGTGTCTGCACATCCTTACCATCAGTCATTTTTGCAAAAGTTGTGACTATGGTAATAATATGTGAATTACTAGTACATGCAAATATGCAAATAAGGAAAAAAATCACAATGTAAAATTATACTAGCTGAGGTAGAGGCAATTAGTAGTTAAAATTTCCACATTAGCCCATGTACTTGTCAACGTCCTGAAGAGGTTCCTACTCGTCACAGCAACCACCGGCGATCACCCTGGCGATGATCTGAAGGGAAGAAATCCGGGTCACGGCACCAATGTAGCCAGCGCGGTCTGTACCTCGCCGACTACTGCGTTGTGTTCAGGTGCACTGATGACAGGACGCTGACATTCCTTTAGGCACTTTATTCTGAAGAAATCAAACAAGAGCACGGATGTGGTTTTTCTCCAAATATATAAACAGTAGCCTCCCCTCAGTCAATGGTAAACAGACTGACGAGAGAACGCGATGCTATTCACTCAATACCCTCTTCCCACAGAGTGTGCTGTTACACAAAATAATATAAACTGAGTGGAATGCATTTCAATCGTCATATCATGTGCTTCATGTATAAACAAATTATTGAAGACTTCAAGACTCACCATGTTAAAGTGCCCTGGCTCTCATAGTATAACTTGGCCAGCTTCACTCGCGGTCCGCACGTGGGATCACGCGACTTTAATTTGTATTTTCCCAGTGAGACGCTGCAACAACCCAAACAACCGGTAGATGGCTCAAGTGAGCAGGGTGTCTCGTAAAAAGAAATGGAGCCTGAAAAATCCTACACAGACTTCACTACAGACTTTAGCAGACTGGTTTAGAAATAATTTAATAGCCAGAAATATGCCTGCCCTGCCCTAATAAAGAAATATTTGGTTAACTGCTAGTGAATCCCGTTTGCAGCCGTAGAAGAAACGCAGGACAAATTAAACATTCTGGTTTTCTCCGAGTGCAACGATGATAGACAGACATCATTTGGACAAAATATAGAGCATATTAACCTCCGTTGCTCAGCCAAATGCCTTCCTGTTACGTCCTGTTATCACGGAGTTACAGGCGATAAACGATTTTGATGGTCACAAGTTTACTTCATTAGCGGTTTATTTTTTTGATTATTAAAGAGTGTTTTTCATTTAAAGGTTTGACTTCGTGCTTATTCAGTAGAGCATTTAGTGCTCTTCCCAATCACAGAATTGTTAAAAAAAGACATGACCCTCCCCTTGCCAATAATTGTCGCATGTCTTCCGCCCGCGCTGCCTTGGCCACAGCCACACACTGTGATAACGTTCTTAAATCAATCTTTCGTGAGCTTGCATGCTACCAGTCCTTCCTTTTCAAATGTTGCGCCTGTTTGCACAATTTCACAAATAATCATATGTGATTAATAATATGACAAATAATCCCTGTGCATGGGGACCTAAACAATGCATTCCAACTTTTTCCGTGTTTATCACGATTTTAACTTTCCCCGCTGTCTTGCCGTAAAGGCTATCCCATATTTTAATACTCTCATAACAACCCTGCCATCGGCCTGTCTCTGTGTTGGCCTGTTGCTACCCTTGCCCTTCCAACGAAAACAGATGTCTTCAAATCATCGTTTTCCTTGCTTGAATGTCATAAACATACAACTTTATGCAGCAGAATTACGATAGGCTACTTGGAACATAACACATTTGACAAAGGACAGATGTATCGTAACACCCCAATTATCACCACTTTTGTTCAGAAATTCTAAAACAACGATGTTTTTAACACTTCAAAATAACATTTGCTGAATTAACCTTACATTTTTCAGTAGCCATAGGGGTGTAGATTTGAACAAAATCTGGTTTGGTTCTTAACGGGAGCATTTACTGCCTGGAATATCCGATTTTGTTTACCACGCTCAGAGTTATAGTGCTGGCCTGATGGGTCGCCTATTTACACCGTTTCAACGGCACATGGACGGTTAGACCGAGAATTCTTGTCGTGAAATTAAAATTCCACTGGAGCTCCAAGCGGTTGTGTACACGCAGCCTTACAACACTGTTTACAGCTCTTTGAGTCACGGTAAAATGTCATTTTTGGTACATAGCTAATTTAGATACACCTATGGTGTGGGTGGTTGCGTCTCTTCAGGAGTCCACTGTCTTGGTTTGTATAGAAATGGATATTAAGTGACACGCAAGACGGTGGAAATACGGGACCGACGGTAATAGGGGGAGTTCCGATATGTTGCTAGTGACAAAATATTAACTTTCAGTGTTTTACAATGTCTTTGTCATGGGGAAGTTTTTTCACGGTGTTCACGGTGTCTGTGTTGCGTTGCGTTGCGTTAATTTATTTTCATTGGGCATGCCGTGCCGTGCCATCCACAGCTCTTCAGTTCTGACAAAGCCGAAATTACTCCTTTTGAAACAATGAGTGCAGGAAGCGCGTTTGTATGGTTATATTGCTTGACGGGGGGATCCCAAGCAGCTTTCAGCCATAAGGCTACTTTGAGAACATTTCAATTCACCCGACACTAATATTCAAAATGTTGAAAACTATTTCGGCATAGCCTATAAAGCAGTTTAATTAAATGGAATGTTAGTTGTAAACAAACGAGCTACTTGTAGGCTTGGCCTCACAGATGCGCTCGTGCCTTAGATGGCAGGAAAAATCTTCAGCCTATTAACTGACCACCCGATTCACGTTGGCTGGGGGGGAAGGGGGGCCATCAGACATTTGTGGCCCTGCCCCCAACAAATCACACCTTCCCACCTCTGACAGCTTAAAATAACTCACAGATCTATTCACAAACCTGCGGCGTGTTTTGAAATCCTATGCAGCTACAGGAGCTTCCAATCGTGAGGAAGCAATTTTGCATTGTAGGCATAACTAACATGCAATAACGCCACCAACAACAACCAAAACTAGGCTTATCATTGTCAAAATGTAAATTAAATGTAACATTATTGTGAATCAAATTAAAATGTTCTCTTTTGCAAACGTAGGCATAGTAACATAATAATTTAATAATGTTACAAAGATACTACATCAATCCGTATGTTTCATTAGGCTACTAGGCTATTTGTTTTGCCTTATTCTTGATTCATTTAGACTAGGCCTTTTTATTCAGGGGCCGTATTCACAAATAATTTTAAGGCTAAAAGTAGCTCCTAACTGGCGAATTTAGGAGCAACTCCTAAAAATAATGGGCGTGTCACTCCTAACTTTAGGACTCCTAATTTTTTTTCTTATTCTTATTCAGTAGAGCATTTAGTGCTCTTCCCAATCACAGAATTGTTAAAAAAAGACATGACCCTCCCCTTGCCAATAATTGTCGCATGTCTTCCGCCCGCGCTGCCTTGCGCCACAGCCACACACTGTGATAACGTTCTTAAATCAATCTTTCGTGAGCTTGCATGCTACCAGTCCTTCCTTTTCAAATGTTGCGCCTGTTTGCACAATTTCACAAATAATCATATGTGTTTAATAATATGACAAATAATCCCTGTGCATGGGGACCGAAACAATGCATTCCAACTTTTTCCGTGTTTATCACGTATTTTAACTTTCCCCCGCTGTCTTGCCGTGTAAAGGCTATCCCATATTTTAATACTCTCATAACAACCCTGCCATCGGGCCTGTCTCTGTGTTGGCCTGTTGCTACCCCTTGCCCTTCCAACGAAACAGATGTCTTCAAATCATCGTTTTCCTTGCTTGAATGTCATAAACATACAACTTTATGCAGCAGAATTACGCATAGGCTACTTGGAACATAACACATTTGACAAAGGACAGATGTATCTAACACCCCCAATTATCACCACTTTTGTTCAGAAATTCTAAAACAACAATGTTTTTAACACTTCAAAATAACATTTGCTGAATTAACCTTACATTTTTCAGTAGCCATAGGGGTGTAGATTTGAACAAAATCTGGTTTGGTTCTTAACGGGAGCATTTACTGCCTGGAATATCCGATTTTGTTTACCACGCTCAGAGTTATAGTGCTGGCCTGATGGGTCGCCTATTTACACCGTTTCAACGGCACATGGACGGTTAGACCGAGAATTCTTGTCGTGAAATTAAAATTCCACTGGAGCTCCAAGCGGTTGTGTACACGCAGCCTTACAACACTGTTTACAGCTCTTTGAGTCACGGTAAAATGTCATTTTTGGTACATAGCTAATTTAGATACACCTATGGTGTGGGTGGTTGCGTCTCTTCAGGAGTCCACTGTCTTGGTTTGTATAGAAATGGATTTTAAGTGACACGCAAGACGGTGGAAATACGGGACCGACGGTAATAGGGGGAGTTCCGATATGTTGCTAGTGACAAAATATTAACTTTCAGTGTTTTACAATGTCTTTGTCATGGGGAAGTTTTTCACGGTGTTCACGGTGTCTGTGTTGCGTTGCGTTGCGTTAATTTATTTTCATTGGGCATGCCGTGCCGTGCCATCCACAGCTCTTCAGTTCTGACAAAGCCGAAATTACTCCTTTTGAAACAATGAGTGCAGGAAGCGCGTTTGTATGGTTATATTGCTTGACGGGGGGGATCCCAAGCAGCTTTCAGCCATAAGGCTACTTTGAGAACATTTCAATTCACCCGACACTAATATTCAAAATGTTGAAAACTATTTCGGCATAGCCTATAAAGCAGTTTAATTAAATGGAATGTTAGTTGTAAACAAACGAGCTACTTGTAGGCTTGGCCTCACAGATGCGCTCGTGCCTTAGATGGCAGGAAAAATCTTCAGCCTATTAACTGACCACCGGATTCACGTTGGCTGGGGGAAGGGGCCATCAGACATTTGTGGCCCTGCCCCAACAAATCACACCTTCCCACCTCTGACAGCTTAAAATAACTCACAGATCTATTCACAAACCTGCGGCGTGTTTTGAAATCCTATGCAGCTACAGGAGCTTCCAATCGTGAGGAAGCAATTTTGCATTGTAGGCATAACTAACATGCAATAACGCCACCAACAACAACCAAAACTAGGCTTATCATTGTCAAAATGTAAATTAAATGTAACATTATTGTGAATCAAATTAAAATGTTCTCTTTTGCAAACGTAGGCATAGTAACATAATAATTTAATAATGTTACAAAGATACTACATCAATCCGTATGTTTCATTAGGCTACTAGGCTATTTGTTTTGCCTTATTCTTGATTCATTTAGACTAGGCCTTTTTATTCAGGGGCCGTATTCACAAATAATTTTAAGGCTAAAAGTAGCTCCTAACTGGCGAATTTAGGAGCAACTCCTAAAAATAATGGGCGTGTCACTCCTAACTTTAGGACTCTAATTTTTTTCTTATTCTTATTCAGTAGAGCATTTAGTGCTCTTCCCAATCACAGAATTGTTAAAAAAGACATGACCCTCCCTTGCCAATAATTGTCGCATGTCTTCCGCCCGCGCTGCCTTTGCGCCACAGCCACACACTGTGATAACGTTCTTAAATCAATCTTTCGTGAGCTTGCATGCTACCAGTCCTTCCTTTTCAAATGTTGCGCCTGTTTGCACAATTTCACAAATAATCATATGTGATTAATAATATGACAAATAATCCCTGTGCATGGGGACCGAAACAATGCATTCCAACTTTTTCCGTGTTTATCACGTATTTTAACTTTCCCCCGCTGTCTTGCCGTGTAAAGGCTATCCCATATTTTAATACTCTCATAACAACCCTGCCATCAGGCCTGTCTCTGTGTTGGCCTGTTGCTACCCCTTGCCCTTCCAACGAAACAGATGTCTTCAAATCATCGTTTTCCTTGCTTGAATGTCATAAACATACAACTTTATGCAGCAGAATTACGCATAGGCTACTTGGAACATAACACATTTGACAAAGGACAGATGTATCGTAACACCCCCAATTATCACCACTTTTGTTCAGAAATTCTAAAACAACGATGTTTTTAACACTTCAAAATAACATTTGCTGAATTAACCTTACATTTTTCAGTAGCCATAGGGGTGTAGATTTGAACAAAATCTGGTTTGGTTCTTAACGGGAGCATTTACTGCCTGGAATATCCGATTTTGTTTACCACGCTCAGAGTTATAGTGCTGGCCTGATGGGTCGCCTATTTACACCGTTTCAACGGCACATGGACGGTTAGACCGAGAATTCTTGTCGTGAAATTAAAATTCCACTGGAGCTCCAAGCGGTTGTGTACACGCAGCCTTACAACACTGTTTACAGCTCTTTGAGTCACGGTAAAATGTCATTTTTGGTACATAGCTAATTTAGATACACCTATGGTGTGGGTGGTTGCGTCTCTTCAGGAGTCCACTGTCTTGGTTTGTATAGAAATGGATATTAAGTGACACGCAAGACGGTGGAAATACGGGACCGACGGTAATAGGGGAGTTCCGATATGTTGCTAGTGACAAAATATTAACTTTCAGTGTTTTACAATGTCTTTGTCATGGGGAAGTTTTTTCACGGTGTTCACGGTGTCTGTGTTGCGTTGCGTTGCGTTGCGTTAATTTATTTTCATTGGGCATGCCGTGCCGTGCCATCCACAGCTCTTCAGTTCTGACAAAGCCGAAATTACTCCTTTTGAAACAATGAGTGCAGGAAGCGCGTTTGTATGGTTATATTGCTTGACAGGGGGGAATCCCAAGTAGCTTTCAGCCATAAGGCTACTTTGAGAACATTTCAATTCACCCGACACTAATATTCAAAATGTTGTATATTCAAAACTATTTCGGCATAGCCTATAAAGCAGTTTAATTAAATGGAATGTTAGTTGTAAACAAACGAGCTACTTGTAGGCTTGGCCTCACAGATGCGCTCGTGCCTTAGATGGCAGGAAAAATCTTCAGCCCATTAACTGACCACCCGATTCACGTTGGCTGTGGGGGAAGGGGGGCCATCAGATATTTGTGGCCCTGCCCCAACAAATCACACCTTCCCACCTCTGACAGCTTAAAAGAACTCACAGACCTATTCACAAACCTGCGGCGTGTTTTGAAATCCTATGCAGCTACAGGAGCTTCCAATCGTGAGGAAGCAATTTTGCATTGTAGGCATAACTAACATGCAATAACGCCACCAACAACAACCAAAACTAGGCTTATCATTGTCAAAATGTAAATTAAATGTAACATTATTGTGAATCAAATTAAAATGTTCTCTTTTGCAAACGTAGGCATAGTAACATAATAATTTAATAATGTTACAAAAAGATACTACATCAATCCATTATGTTTCATTAGGCTACTAGGCTATTTGTTTTGCCTTATTCTTGATTCATTTAGACTAGGCCTTTTTATTCAGGGGCCGTATTCACAAATAATTTTAAGGCTAAAAGTAGCTCCTAACTGGCGAATTTAGGAGCAACTCCTAAAAATAATGGGCGTGTCACTCCTAACTTTAGGACTCCTAATTTTTTTCACAAAAAGTAATTCACAAAGCATTTTAGACCTAAAAGTAGCACCTAAGTCTGGGACAGCTTAAAAGAAGTCGAGAGGACTCCTAACTCACTAAGACCTATTCATAAACAGTTTTTTGTGGCATTTTACGTTGCGATGTTTTGAAATGCACTATGCGGCAACAGGAGCTTCCAATCGCGAGGGAACAATTTTGCATTCATAAAAGGAATCCAATAACGCCCCAACAACAACCAAAACTACTCATTGTTAACATGTAAATTAAATGTAACATTTCATTGTGAATCAAATTAAAATCCTCTTTGCAAACGTAGCCTAGGCATATGGTGACAGATTAATTTAATAATGTTGCAAAGGTACTGCATCAATCCATAGGCCTATGTTTCATTAGGCTACTAGGCTATTTGTTTTGCCTTACTCTTCATTCATTTAGGCTAGGCCTTTTTATTCAGTTATTAATCATCTTCCGTCCTTCTCACTACTTGTGTAGCGCACGCATTCTCCGACCTGTCACTCATCATCGGAAGGGAGGTGTTTGGAATCATTCCGGCGTTACAATCGTCAGCCTATCAAGGTGGTCACTTCAGTCAAGCTCGTGCATGAGTAATGACTTCATCTATAGCAACGAAGACTCACTCCTAGTTTAGGAGTTGTCTGAAAGGCTTTGTGAATAACTTTTAAGAGAAAACTCCAAGCTAAAATCTTTTAGTGCGATTTAGAAGTAGCCTGCTCCTAGTGGTAAGATAAAAGCCTTTGTGAATAGTCTACGGCCCCAGTTATTCATCATCTTCCGTCCTTGTGTAGCGCACGCATTCTGAGACCTGTCACTTGTCACTCATCATCGTAAGGGAGGTGTTTGGAATCATGCCCGCGTTACAATCATCAGCCAATCAAGGTGTTCACGCTTGCCCATTTACACAAATGAATGGTCGAATATTACTGATGATCATTGTTATTTAAGAACATGCAGTGTGCGTAGGGCACCAAAAACATCTTGCTCGTAAAAAGCATCATACCACACATTGTGGCGGGTCTGTTATTTACTGTAGGCTGCGCAAACCACAGGGCAAGCCTGCATTCGAGGCCTTCTGTTGAAGAATTTTATATAAAGCCTGCGCTAACAGTAATCCTCCTGCCCCCGATAGGCCTACCACAGCTGTGGATATGTGTGGAATGTTCAAGTAATAACACAATCCAATGTGTGTCTCAATTGTCCCCCGCTGACCACCTCACACATTTCTCTAGATTTTGCAACGAATTTACATGACACAATGCCATAAAATATGCCAGTTTTAGGACACAGAATAATGTTTGTAATGATACCAGTTAGGCCTACGTTTAACAGTAACAAGTGTAATGAGCTATTCATTGTCGAAGGTGCATGGTCAAGTGAAATTCTTACTTTGGAAAACAAACATTTGCCGATATCATCGCCGATCATCAGAATATTGCTCTGGACTGCAGGTAACTTGTTAAGCCAGTGGTTCTCAAACTTTTATTTAATTTAAATAAAACGGAGAGACATAGGCTACTTTATTGTTTTTAACGATCTCTATGCTACTCACAAAAATGTAGGCATGGGGACATGATGAAGTAGGCTATCCAACTGTCGTGTGTTAAATTATTGTGATTACGAGCCAGTGGTTTTCAAACATGCGTGACTCGGACATCTAACTAAATGCAACAGACTCATATCGTCCTCGCATTCGCAAAATGAGGACCAGTGTTTTGTCAAATTGCAAATAGCTATTCGTTTTAACGAATTTTTATGATAGTATGCTTTTTGTATAGGCTACTATCTTAATCTTGGAATATCGGGAGGGAAGTGGCGGCCTGCAGTCAGCCAAATATGAATGTAATTCTGCGGCATAAAGCAGATGTATTTGTTTATTGTACAGAAAAATAAAAATGACATGTCAAGCAGTCAATTGACTACATTGCAGTCAAGAAGTAGGGCAAATTAAGACACTGTTTTGATTTGCAGAGTTGCATTGCCCCCAACACTGACAATAACATAGCAGATTTCGATTTTCGCTACCACCGTGTAGTCAAGCCTTAAGCCATACCCAAGTAGCCTTAATCGAGGTAATGTTTAATTATGCATGATTTATTTTGTTATTGAATTCGTAGGCTGGGATTCCTCTCGGTAACAATTATGTTTGGTAGCCTCCTGCTTTTTCAGAAGGGGCGGCAGTCAGGCTACTGACAGAGCGATGTACAGTGGCAGAGCGACGCACAGTGGTGAAAAGTGGCTGAAAGTGGTACTAAAGCTTCACGCAGCTTCACGCCTCGTAATGCGCGACTGAAGTGGCCATTTGAAAGCGATGCCCACTGTACTCTAAGCCAGTGTTTTTCAACCACTGCCGGGGCACACTAGTGTGCCATGAGAGATCATCAGGTGTGCCGCAGAAAATTACCCAAATGTCACTCACTGGTCCAGAAAAGCAACTGTTGCATCAAAGAATGTATAACAACATGCTCTCATTGATTGTATGATTGCACTATTTGTGCTCAGGCTCCAAAAATGGCAACAAAAACAACCTGGGCAAACCTAGCCCATAAAAACAGACGAGATGCGCGTTTAGGAGAGTTTCAATTGCACAGGAGCAGCAAGGGAGGGAGGGGGAGGAAGTAGCAAGCTAGCTCTCAGCATTTTTCCTACAGATTATGTTGAGAAATATGTAACTTGGACAGTAGGAAACCAGGTAGGCCTACGAACCCCTACAGAAATGGTCATCGTGAGAAGACCTGCTGAAGGTGGGCTCTGGGCTGGGCTGAGCCACCCACATTGAGCCCAGTCCCGATCTGCAAGCTGCAGCCAGGGGCTTCTTGGAATACTTACCACTCTCGGCCTATAGGGAACTTTGGCGCTGTTTCGGACTTGCTATTGCCATCCTTTTTGATAGATAGATAGATAGATAGATAGATAGATACTTTATTGATCCCCAAGGGGAAATTCAAGGTCTCAGTAGCATACAGACATCACAAACAACATGCACTAACAGCAGAAAAAGTAATAAAAGTATGTAATATAAAAAACACAACTAAGCAATAAGGACAGTAGAAGATAAAGAATTAAATACAAATTATCCTAAATAAATATATATATATATATATATATATAAAGAATATACTAAATACAAATTGTACTAAATAACACTAAATCTAAATCAAGTCTAAAATAGTATCAACATAGTGTGCTTATGGGTGATTAAGCTTGAGGCGCTTGCAATGACTGAGGCAGGGACTGAGCCTGTGATTCTCTGTGCATAGTAAGGTAAGGTGCTCTGTGAGAGTGAGTGTCATGGTGATGGTGCAAATGAGTAAGTCCAACAGTGCAACAGTGCAAGAATAGTCTAGAGACCAGCATAAAATAAATATGGACCATTAAGACAGTAGACAAGGTAATATAAAAAACTATATCAGTGCAAGAATGGGTTGTCATAATAGGGTTACAGCCATTATACAAGTATTGATTATAAAGTATTAAGTATAGTTATAAGTGTGGCCACAATCCGGCTGTGGAATGGAGGGAGGGATTATGCATATGTGCTAATATAGCATACAAACAGTGAAGCAGTAAGACAGTGGTAAAAAGTGGCTATGTGGCTAGTTTTGTAAGGGTCAATACCATCATTCCGCCTTCTGCTCCAGTAGACCGTTTATTTCCCTTTGCTGGACTGATTAGCAGGCCCCATAGGCGTCGTCTGAATGCAACACTGTTTGGAAAGTTACTTGTGCTTAAAGGCATCAATGGAGGAGACACCACTAGCTAAGCTACGATTATGGAAGGAGTCTCTTGCTTTCAGATGTTTTTCCAGTGTACAAGTGAAGGGATAGACGAAAAAGGCCTTTAGAAAGAAGTATTTTGTAGTATTTTGAAAATAGGAAAATACAGTATTTTATTTTGATAATTTTTTTGGCTGCTGTATTTTCTAGCTTATTTTTGATTCATTTTTAAGGTGGGTATTTGGTATTTTATTTGGAAATACATTTTTGATGCATTTGTGCCCATCCCTTAGCCTGACGCGTCATACTCAGATTCTAGTCAGAATATGAGTCTGATATTGCTCCAGTCGGACGTAATTATGGGGCGTGTTTCAACTGACACAGGGGAAGAATGCCTCTGCACTCAATTGGATAGACCTAACCAATTAGAGCAACAAAATAGCTTACCGTGAGCTGTAGGAAGAACACACAAACCATCCTTCATCTCCACAAATGCCTTAACATTGTTTTCTGTTTTTTTTTTTTTGTAAAAGTTATTGTGCTTTTAATATCTCCTACAACACCCGATAGCGAAATCTAAAACAATGAAATACGTAGCAGGGCTATTCGGAAAAACTGATATTTCCCCTCCTTCTTTTTAATAAATAAGAACACCGATGCTACAGTACAAATAATTCCGAACACCGATGCTACAAACACGTTATAAACAGCTGAGGAACGCAGACTCCCTCGAGCAAACAGGTGGCCAATCAGAGATTTCAAACAAATGTGGGAACAACATGTCACAATGCAAACACGCTGTTTTCCCTTGATGAAAGTGAAACTTGAGTTTTCCCACATATCAACTTTGGCCAAAGTTTTCAGTTATAAAACCTCATGGAGATAATATGCATTTTCATTTTTTCTGCAAACAAGCTGCTCAGATGACGTGATGGACGAGGCACTGTTGCTCACCTGTCCATCATCGTAAAGCCCAGTTTGATTGCTCCAAACAGCTCTGGTTCGAGCATAGTTGCTCCACAACAGAGCATTGCCAGACCGAACTTGCCGACCTCAAATGTTGTGCGGTTTCCGTTACATGACATCAGCACCCCACAAAGGAAAGGAAATAGGTTCACAATGCATTAATATTTTGTAACCAGTTATTTCGAAATTAATCACGGCGATTAATGTGCTAATTTTGACAGCCCTAATATAAAGGTTAATAAAATAATAAAGGCCCTAAGATTGACCCCTATGGGGAACACCGGGGTTATTTGGTGTTGATGTACACTGTAGAAGCTTCTGTCTTGTTCTGAACTTGTTCCTGTATGTTCTGAACCACTTCATAGCTGTGCCTGAAAATCCAACCAAAAGTTCTTGTCTGTTTTGTATCTAGTTTGGTTCTTACCGGTAGCCTGGGTTTTCCCATGCTGCCTTACGCACACGATTTTATTCACGCAGCTGGGCAGCCTGGATTCTATGGACTTCGTTTTCAACTCAATGAAGGAATCAATCACAGAACGGAGGGAGGGAGCAAGACGATGATGACACACCGAAGCCGTTATACTGCTTATGAGCTACGTACAGATGCATTTGATAGACATTCGTAGTGCCCAATAAACGGCTCTGGGCTTTCTTAAACCACGTTTCAAATACGAGAAAATGAATGTCTAGTTCCCAGATCCCATCTCAATGAGATAAGGTCTGACGTTAGCCAGGCTATCTTACCGGGGCTTTTACTGCCTGAAATATCCGATTTTGTGTACCACACTTGGAGTTTAGTGCTGGGCTGGTGGGTGCCTATTCCCAACCTTTCTCATGGCACATCAACAGTTAGCCCGAAAATTCTCGTCGCAATTCAAAATTCCACTGGAGCTCCAAACAGATTTTTACACGCAGACTATTTTACAAGACTGTTTACAGCTCTCCGAGTCACGGTAAAATGTAATTTTTGGTACATAGCTAATTTAGATACAGTTATGGTGTGGGTGCTTGCGTTTCTTTAGGTATCCGCCGTCTTGATTTGTATAAAAAATAAATATTAAGTGACACATACACGTAAGAGGTTGGACATACGGGACGGTTGGTAATATGTGACGTTCCTGTATGAAGGCAAAAGTGATTTAAAACCTTCATGGAGTTGGTTATACTCTCATTCCGACGTAATAATCAAGGAACATTGCAAACATAGCCTACCATGGGCGCAGCAGCACAATGATATCATGCAGCACCTGAAAATAGTCCCCGTATAGGCTATAATTTCAAGCAACAAGTTTGTAGCTGCAGCAGAGGAATTGGTTAGTGACTGGATTATTACGCCTGAATGAGAGTATAGTTCCATGTCAAATCAGCCTAGAAAATTGCCACATTTCCTTTTCCATTAGTCTTATTACACTTTCTAACTTGAGAAGAGACAAGTTTTAAATAGGAAAATTACAGGTAATCTTAGTGTCTTTTAAGCGTGATGCTGGCTGGCGAGATGCTAATGGTCTAATCCTATTCAATGATCTATGCTATATAGGCTGGAGCTAAAAGTGGTATCGCCAGACTCAGAGAATGGATGAACTAGAGAAAGGTAAAAGTCAATTGTTTATCTCGAGGGGAGGTGGAAAATGAACGTATTTCCCCAAATGGTTGCGTATTCCTTCAATAATCAGTATACTGCATTGTGATGCATTGTTGGTCCATTCACTAAGTGCCAGGCCTATTTTTTTGTATTCTGTATTTGACATATAATTTTTCCCGGGGTACTTAGGGCAGAGCCGCTCCTGGCACGAATCAAGGAAGACCGCACTGTCGTGCTATCACCCGTGTTTGATAAAGTAAGCTGCTATGATCTGAAGTTGACAAACGACATGCCATCAGCCCAAGGCTTTGACTGGGCAATGTGGTGCAAGTACCAGGCATTCCTCCCACAGTGGTATGCCAGAAAGGATGAGACACTTCCTGGAAAGTGAGTTCTTGTTTGTTTTATCGACCATTTACATCCAGTGTGCAATGACCCAGAATACTGACCTAGTTAACCTAACAAAACAGACACAAATACAATAGACATTAAGCATAGTTCGAATTACAGGGGGTACTGGGGGGTACTATACCCCCCCAAAGAGACAGAAATATCAGTATTAGGGGGGTCAGATCATTTTTCTGATATTGTGAAAAATATCATTACAGTTACAATACAAGTCAACTCCTATTTTCACCGTAGGAACATTTTAATGTAAAGCGATTTCAGACACCCCTATTGTGGACCGTACCATTTTTAACCACTGAGCAACTGAGATAGAGAACGACTTCAACTTCACAAGCAAGTGTCAACGTTGAATGACAAAACGCTAGGTAAATACCTTCAGTAGGCTAAATTCAGTTTGCTGCTGACGTGCATGGGTAAATGTAAGTTGACACTAAGATCTACAAACAATTACATTAAAAGTGTAGGTGCAGTTAGGTTTTATACACTGTTCATATGTGTTAAGGAAAGGGGTGCTCAGCAGACAGGCACAGGATGAAAGCCGTGAGCAGGCCGCAGGGAGACGACAGGATATATAAGAACGAGATATTCTGTAGCCTACTGATTATCAGTTTGTCGCATGTTTAGACCTTGTGTGTTTTGCACAACACATGTTGCACTTGGTGATCACGGCGGGGATTGATATGGTAGTGGACCATGATGGTCATAGAAGAAGTGAAGGAGCAGTACCCCCCAATTATGGTGGGGTAATTCGCACTCTGACATTAAGTACTTCTATTTAGGTTCCATGGCTCATTTCACCAGCTGTTACATCATGAGGTATAAAGGTAACACATTAGTTTAGGAACACGTTAACCATTAATACATAACAAATATGTGTATGTATTAGTGCTCAACAAGATCTGTATTAAGTATCATTGTACATTTGTTAGGTCTTTGACAATTTCTTATTCTTAATCAATAGGTAGTTTATTCTTAGTAAATCCTTAATGAGCAATTAGTTGGTCTTGATGTAAAATGATTTTACATAACTTCCCAAACCGTGTTGACAGAAGTCCATCCATTATGGGGATACTGGTGGCAGATCGTGTTTTCTTTGGGGAGATTGGAGCTCTGGATCCTGGCATGAAAATTTATGGCGGAGAAAATGTTGAATTCGGAATTAGAGTAAGTTTCAGCAGGTGCCAAATGAATAAAGGAAAAAAATAACGATTTATCCTAACAACCATGACAAAATACTGTGGGAACGCTAAGGAGTGGGCCCTGAACTCATCTCATGGGAATGACTGATTTCAGGTGTGGTCGTGTGGTGGTAGCATTGAGGTGATTCCCTGTTCCAAGATTGCTCACCTGGAGAGAGCGCATAAACCTTACATGCCAGAGCTGAAATACTTGATGCAGAGAAACGCTCTCCGGGTGGCTGAGGTGTGGCTGGACGACTACAAGCACAATGTCAACATTGCCTGGAGGCTCCCTCTACAGGTGAAACAAAACACAGAAGGGCTGGATAAAAACTATGATGTGAATGACCAAATACAGTTAGGGCCCTATTTTCGTGACGCAAAACCTGGCGGAAAATCATCTCACACTGAGTAGTTATTCACCATCATTTGCAAATTGGTAATGATGGATAAAAGTGATTAGGGGAGAGGCTAGAGGCAAATATGACAGCTGAAGACGCACTGTCACAAGATGTACTGTAGGGAGCAACTCCTCTGCAGGATAAATGTTTTTTATTCAGTCATTCGAACATTATTTGGCTAAGTGTTGCCTTTTCCAGGCTACAGTATGTTTACCATGGTAATCCATTGTCAGTCAATAGTGAAAGTAATTAACTGTGTTTTGTCATTGACTGACACCACGGTGAAGTTAGTTTCACTTTGCCAATGAGTTCAAATAATAGGCGTGTAGGCTATACTCTGCTAGGTTTTAGTAAAGCATGGTTTAGTGGAATAACTGTTCTATACGGTCTCGCGTGCAAGCAGATTCCTTCATGCGCCGCTGACTATCAAAATTAAAGGGAATGACAGATGTCATTCTCATTGGTTTAAATGATGTTGACTGATTAAGAACCATAGGAACTCCTTGTTGTGCCATCCGCACAACGTTTGATAATGAAAACACTCCCAATGTGAACTGGACATCCAACTAAATTTAAATACGGTTTTTGCCGGTGACCATGGATTTTAAACTACGATAATAGGGCCCTTAAATTTATAAATAAATACAGAATGGAATCTTTTGAAATTGAAAATTAAATTGATCAAATAAAATATATATTCATTTAACTGATTGATTGATTGAAATTTATACTTAGTGTTTTGCTGCACTCTGTATGTTTTCTGTCTCACTGTAGAACCATGGCATAGATATTGGTGATGTGTCTGAAAGAAAAAAGCTGAGGGAAAAACTGAAGTGCAAGCCTTTCCAGTGGTACCTCGACAATGTCTATACCAGCTTAAAGCCATTCAACATTCTCGGCTATGGCAATGTAAGTTTTGTATGTAAGCATTATGTTACACTTCTTACACTGAGTGGTAGATTTTTGCTCAGAGATTCATACATTTAGATTGTATAATAATGTATACAACCATACACAGTTAAGAGTTTATTATGACCGCCGCCGCGTAGCAGTCATATAGGGATTGTCAAACATTTTTTTTTTTCCTCCCGTCATCTATTTCCTGAATTTTTGGTCAACAATTCCCAGAACACTGAAACACCAGGGCATGAAACTTGGTGAGCATGTAGCCCCACCAAAATTTTGTTTGGTCCCCGAAGGCCACTCCTCCCCCACGCTGGGCCTCCCGAAACCCAAAAAATGCAGTTTTTCCTAAATAATAACCTAAACCGTGGCACCAAGGATGACAAAATGTTTATGGTATGTTGGTCTCAAGGGCCCGTATCAACTTAACCCATAACCAGTCATTTGTGATTTGCACCACGCACACAGACACACACACATGTACTGTACACAGATGGCGCAGCGTCTGGCTGCAAGACACACATGCATTACTAGACTTGTTAATCACTTCCTACAAGGACAACACAAGAATCAAAGTCAAAATATATTTAGTTGTCTCCCCAAGGAGAAATTTGTTTTGGACGCTGAGAGAAATTGCTGCAAGAGTTACGACAGAGACACAAAACAAGCACAGGGTTAAAACGGTTACAAGACAATGTACAGTAAACATTTGGGCTCAAATGTACTCAAGGAGCTGTGCAAATTGCAAAATTACCATCCTCTATACTTGTTCTCCCATACCTTACAGACACTCATTCCTACTTCCATAAGCATCCATGCATTCAGTCATACATGAACATTCATTTAATCATTCATAAATCTCCATACATTCAAATATGCATATAAATATGCAGTCATTCCTCTATTCATAACCATACATACATACATACAGTCAGGGGTTAAAGTGGGGAGGAACGCAGTTCCGCCACCTGAGATAAATTAATAATAAATATATTCTTTCATACCAATGATACTGTTAAAAGAAACTAGATGTACCGCATAGCGGTACAAAATAGGACCGCCACTCATACCTGTACATCCATTCCGCAAAAATAAATCATATTAATGAATTTGTCTCCATCTTCTACTCCATCCCCCACTCTTGAAACTTTTGTGTATGCTTGTTGCTTGAATGTGTGTTTGCGGGCCGCACACAAAGTAGCCTACTGGCGCTGCAAAGGTGAATAGATTTGTAGCACTTGCCAAAAAATTTGTAGCATTGTTATAAAACCTTTCAACAATCACACAATGCACAAACATCCACAAACACGCACTCACACATGCACACACAGGCACACACACAGGCATAAACATACAAGCATACACAACAGTTTCAAGAGTTTTCAAACATATTTTGTAACAGTACATCTAGTTTTAGTGGTACATCTAGTTTTTAAAAGAGAGACTATTGGAAAGACTATTGTGAAGGAGTCCCCACCTTTGTCTCTGATGTCAGTTGCAGAATGACATGAACACAGATGCATGTGTGGATCAAGGCCCAGGACACACCCCCATCTTATACCAATGTCATTCTTACACATCTCAGGTAATTGCCAAATCAGCATATTTTTTTAATATGCTAATATAGATGCAATGAAGAGGCCTGTAACACCATCTCACATATATCTTGCTGCAGGCTTGCTACTATCACTCAAGTGGCAAGATATACATTGGACATATACAGTCCAACATGGACCAAACTAACCGTTGTCTGGTGGATCCAGGCTTGCAAGAATTGACACAACTACATGAATGCAAGAAGGCCAAAGAAACAGGCCTTAATATGCACTGGGACTTCAAACAGGTGAGGCTCTCAATAAACCTGAACATGATACATGTAGATTTCTTATTAGCTGTATTAGTTTCAAATGGAATACATGAGACATCCATGAACAAGATGCAACATATATTTGGTTTTGGATATGTTTTCTTTACCATGCAGGGGTCTGCCATACAGAACAGAGAGACAAAGAGATGTTTGGAGGTAAAGGACAGTGAACTTGTCATGCAGGAATGCAGTGGTCAGAACTGGAGGATTACAAATGTGGTCAAAGAGTTTTGAATTCCTGTAGAGCATATTTCAACATAACATTCAACTGCTGTCCTGTACCCCGGTTGCAAAGATTGATTTTTCAGAATTCAGAAACAGATTCACTCTCAATCTCTGGTCAAGACAAGAGCATAGGAGATATGCCAGGATTGAGTTGTGCTACAAATGCAAAACGTACAAATGCAAGTGATGCTTAAGTCATTTTATTTATATTACATATTGGAAAAAGTAACAATTGTCTGTGTACATTACTTAATTTAAATTAACTGTAATGTAATATCTTCATGTGTAGTCTGTCTCCTCATTGGCAAAAATCCTGAGGTATTCTGCGTTGAAAGAGCTTCTGGCAGAGTATCATTTCAGATCTTTATGGTTAGATGTAAATGTTATTATTTTCTTTCACTGCTATAGAGGAGTTGTTTAAGTTTCTAGAGTTATAAGAAGTTCTAAGCTGAAGTTCTAAGCAACCTATTTCACGGGGTGTCCGACGAAAGTTCTCTCGAAACGTTGCGCTGCTCGTTTCCTTTGCCTTCAGGACACTCCAATTGAAAACAATGTAATTAAACGGATTTTATCGCTAATGTTTGCTCGCATCAGATCCTGTTAGGACATAGTTAGAGAGAAAAGAATAGGCAGAGTTAATGAAGAGTGAGGACATTGTCCTACGACATCCCAGACAAGTTTTGACAAAGAATTAGGCTACTTTAAATTTCAGGAACGATATTACCTCCAACATCGGGGTTAGGCCATGAGCTCACCAATAAAGTCAATTTGAGTTGTATTGAATTTACAATCACTATCCGTAGCCTATCCTAAGTTTGAAAACAGTGCTACATTTATTTTTCATTTGAGTGGTGATGTTGAAAACCTACATTAGCTCAAGAATGGAATCCATTACTTCACATTAGAGTATGATTCTGAGCGCATTTCTGTTTCACACAGTTTTGCATAGCCTACTAAATGATATGAAAAGGAAACCTACAGGAATAAGGAGTCAGGGGGAAACAGGTGTAATAAAGCACATTTATCATTTGTCATGCTAAAGAAGGGCATCTGGCCTGAAACGCCCATGGGATGAATAAAAACTAAGTGTAAAAGAACTGTTGAGTGTTGTCCTTAATTCAAAACACTATATTTACTGTTAGGAAAATTCAGGTCTAATTTAAGTTAATGTGTGGAGAGTAGTCTGTCAATCCTGTATTTTCACATATCAGTTTAGTCTCAATTCTCCTGCCACTTTTTTTCCAAAACTGTACCTAGATTAGTCAATTTAGTATTAGCAGAAACAACTTTGTCCCACTTCTCCTCATATTTTCATCAATTTATCCTTTCGGCCCTTGGGCAGAGCGCTGAAAATGAGTTTTATGTTGCATTCCATGACTAAAAAAGCTACAGCTCACAGATCTTTTTGGTCAGGAATAAATTTCTTCCATTTATCCTGCCACGTGTTCAACAATTTCTTATTTAATTCTGGAGACAAAAAGCTGTAGGCCTACCTGGTAAACTCTGAAGTGCTTACTTGATTGAATTCATAGCGAGTTCTTTTAGGCGGGATCACATTAGCCAGCGGCAAGTTTCCTATTATTCTCTATGGTTCGGCAGTGGAACGGTGGTAACGCTGAACAAGCTGAGTGTTGAACTTGGTTCAACTTTCAAAGCGCAACGCGAGCGTATTCAATTGACAAACCATTTGTGTTTCTTAGGAACGAGACAAACTTGTGGTCTAAGGGTTGCGTTACATTTGCCGCTGGCTGATGTGATCCCGCCTTGGTGCCCAAGTTTGCACTCATCCCTCCAATCCCAACAAAGGCCTCGTAGAAGTCATAGGAGAGTCCAGGGTTCCCAAACAGGGTGGGATCATCAGAACTGATGACCACTGGGTATCCCTCAGCACCTGTCATTAAATGTGAGGCAAATTTATAATTGTGACAAAATTAAAATGAATGAATTTCTTAAAGTGTCCATATTATGAAAAAATCACTTTTTTTCTGGGATTTGGTGTTATTTTGTGTCTCTGGTACTTCCACACACATACAAACTTGGAAAAAAACCATCTATGCTGTTTTGAGTGAGATATAGGTTTCTGAATGTATCCTGCCTTCAGTTTCCGGGTGAGCTGGTCAAAATCGTAATACCTATTGCGAGCATTTTGTTCCATAGACTGTAAAAGAAAACAAGTTTTCCCTGCTGTATCTTCCATAAAGAGTAAAGTAAATGATGTACCTACTTCCAGAATCTCATTTTCGGTATGACACATATTTTGACTTGTTTGATGTCACTTCCTGGACTCATCTGTCTCTAAATGACTTATTCCGCCTTCATGCCACATCGAATATTCAGAAATTCGGACCTCCGACAGAGAGAGAAAAAAAGTTGGGTCGGATTTTTTGCTCGGAGACTTGTGCGGAAGTCTTGTGCCCCGAGGTGTCCGACTTGACGTCACTATCATATTCTCAACCACAGTGGCCTCCCTTGCAACAATACAAGAGACAAATCTCACTCTTGTTACAAATAGGCAAGGTAATTTACAGAGGGGGACAGAGTACACAGCTTCATTACTTGAGTAAAAGTACAGATACCCTTTGCTAAATTTTACTCAAGTACAAGTAAAAGTACAACAGTCAGATGTCTACTTAAGTAAAAGTACTGAAGTACTTGAGTATCAAGAGTACAAGAGTAGCCTACATTTTCTAAATATTGCATTATTACTGCCACGGTGCTTACATTTATGTACAGACACGTCCTACATGGAGTTATGAAAAATGTTAATGTTAATACCTTGGAGAATGTAAAAGGAATTGGAAGTAAAATCAAGTCATTTTCATCTTTTTACCATGTTGCCAGGGATGGGCAGTATTTGTAATACATGCATTTAAAATACATATTTCAAATACAAAATACTATTTTGTAATTGAAACAATTGAAGCGAAAACTATCATTAACTTGTTCAGAAAATTGAAATAGTCTGGCGAGGTGGGGCCACAGATTGGCACATTCCCGGGATGGACCTGCTGCGTCTTCACCCATTGTTTCGTCCATGGTTTCGTCTCTTATCTAAATCTGACCATGGAGTTGACTTTGGCGGAAAGCTGAAGGTGATTGCTGATAGGCTGTCCCAATCAGTGGCGCCTGCACAATCCAATCACATTTGAGAGGGAAACAGTTTCCGAGATTTTTCTTTTTTTTTTAGAAGTAGTAACGGGTACTCACGGTTATGGATAGAAATGTAGTGGAGTAAAGAGTACAATATTTGCCTCTCAAATGTACTTGAGTAAAGTCATGAGTACTCCCCCAAAATGATACTCGAGTAAAGTACAGATCCCTCAAAATTGTACTCAAGTACTGTATTTAAGTAAATGTACTCCGTTACTGTCCGGCTCTGGTAAATTATCACTAAACTAAAACTACAGAAACACTCACCCGAGACATTTTCCTTTTTGCTCAACCATAGTAAGTTCTAATAACTTATTTATGCGTTTCCTGTATTTGTTTTCCGAGCTGATCTCATGAACACTCTTTTTTTCGGAGATCGAGATTTTTAAATTTGGGTCCTCCGAGTTTACGACCGGCATTATGGCAGTATCAACTCTTATGGAATCAGAGGTGGGAAACTGGGGCTAGATTTTGCTACACTAGTTGCCCAGTTAGGGGCTCATCACTTTTGCTGTCACATTGTAGTTTGTTTGTAGTCCATGTGGCCTTTCATGTCCAACAGTTTTAATGTGAACTTGGGAATTTGGCGTTTTTTTTTCATCTTGGGGCAGCCGTGGCCTACTGGTTAGCGCTTCGGACTTGTAACCGGAGATTTGCCGGTTCGAACCCCGACCAGCAGCTCACTGCGCCGGGATTAGTGTGTGCTTCACCTCACTGTGTGCAGTGTGTTTCACTAATTCACGGGTTGGGATACATGCAGAGACCAAATTTCCCTCACGGGATCAAAAGAGTATATATACTTATACTTACACAATATTTTTAAGCAATTACAGTTGTTTATTTAATGTTAGTGAGCGTATGTTGTGGCATGTTTTTCACACATTCCGACTGCAGAGCACATGAACACTCGCAGTCGAAAAAACAGCATAATCACGGGGGCGGTCCTTGTCATTCCCAGGTGGCATGAAGACCATTAGTCATTAATAAAACATATAGTAATATATTGCTATTTGTTACTTGTTTTTTACTTATTGAGCGATGTTTGATTTTTAATGTTGACACAGTTAATCTGTTGTCACCATTATGATATTCAACTAGTATACTACAACAGATGTCATACATGTGTTATTTACCTTTAAATTAGCGGTGTGAATGAAGCACTTTGATATAAAACAACTTGTACTGTATTTAACTGTAAGGAAATCAGTGTCTGGACCAGGGCTCCGAACCGGTTCAAGGAACGAAAACGAAAAACGAAAACGAACGGAATTTTACGAGGAGCGGAAACGGAAACGAAAACAAAATGGTCTTCAACTGTTCCGGAACAGAAACGTTATTCTGAAATCCACAAAACCGGTTAATAACTTTTTTTTTTCGTTCTCTATACAGTATAACAGCCTAATAATTTGATTTCTGCAGTTTGAAAAAAAAAAAAAAAAACGAATAAATGGACCTTTGGTCCAAATGTGTATATTTTGTCTTGCTGTTGTAATGTAACCTATGGATCTTAGGCCAGCTCGTAGCGTAGGCTACTGAAACTGATTTGGAAATTGTTTGTAGCCTATGCGTAATAGCCTATTTTGCCTGTCCACGCCTTGTCGTTTTAAAGTCGGGATTTGAAATGTTTGTGCAATTATAGCCTATTCTATGTAGAAGAGTTAAACGGGACATTTGAGATATGCCTTGTCAGCAACAGACAGGTTTGTTTTTAAACAGGGTTGGAATTATAGCGCAAGCCTTTGAAGATCTCCATATGGATAAAACTTTTTTTTATGGATCCATATGGATTAAAATATTTTTAATAAGAAATTATTTATAGGCATAGGTTAGGCCTACAGTAAGTCTGTAGGCTATGGGATGGATAGCCCATCTGAATGTTTTTGGATGCCGCCTGTGATTTATTATTTTTGGGCATTGCTACGGTATAGGCTAAATCAAGGGGAAATAATGAGTACGTCTATTCTAAGGTAAAGTCCACAAAAATAGACTTGATAGGCCCGCCAAACACTGCCGGAACTTTAAGAACGAACGATATTTTGCGTTCCGAACCGGTTCAGGACCGACATGTTGGTGGCGGAACGCATGCAAGAACGAAAACGTTAAACATAGGCCTACCTGAACCGATCGGAATGGAACGTTTGAAAAATAATTTCGTTTTCAAGCCCTGGTCTGGACACATGTATGTTTTTTCTCTCTCTCTACTGCTTAAATGCGCTCTAAGCAATGCTGGGTAATGTGACTTCTGTTGACATTCAAACAACAACAGGAAACAGAAAGCTAGCTCGCTACTTCCTCCCCCTCATCTCGCATCTCGTCTGTGATTTGCTGGAACAGTTTGTTATGTTTTTTATGGGCAAGGTTTACTCAAGTTGTTTTGTGGCTGTTTTTGGAGCCTGGGTTGTCCACAGAGATCACGTTTTTTTTACTGTGTATTCAGAACAGAGGCAGCTAGCGGATGGTGAGGTGATGTTTGCCGTAAGTCACAAAAAATGTGTTAGCCTAAAAAACGTATGACATCGCTTAGAGCACCTTTCATATGAACATGTCTTTTTATATAAATACCAGTTTATAAACGTCCTCCATAGTGGCCTCATTTTACAGTTTTTCTCAGTTGGTTACACACTATTACCAGGCTTATGGGCTAACATTTCGAAACCAACAGTTTTCTCATTCAGAAAGCACTGCCATTCAATATCATTAACTCAAGACACCACAACTCAAACCCAATTAGTACTCAATTCTCCAACTGCAAACACAACAGTCAAAAATGGTTCATATACCAATCATAATCTCTAGGTTTAGATTAAAGTATCAAGAGTAAGTTCACTTCTTAAGATGTTTTGGACCTCCTTTTTTTCACTGTTATATACTGGTAAAGTCATGACATTATTTTACTCTTTACCTTTCTTTAGTATCAGTTGCATATTTCACAGTACATTTAAATACTATAGTACTTTTCCACAGAATTTCAGTTAAGATAATTTTACTACAGTAGGAAGTAAAGAATTATGAAATTTGAATATACATGTTGTATACGGCAATGTGTTTTGAGGGCTTTTTGTGTTATGTCTGAAGACAAAAGGTGTGTTTTATTTTCAGCAAGATTGCTTGGAGAGCTTGGTTTTGACCTACGTTTTAGGGGTTGAGTGCATTGTTATGGATTTATATTCAGAGCTTTGGGAGATGGAGCATAATATCAAGGAAATTTGAAATACCTCATCAACGCCTATTTAAAAAACCACAAATTATGCAATAGCGAGCCAGGATCAGAATACAAACCAAAGCACTTTTGTAGCTTCACCTAAGAAGTAGCAGAGCAACAGGATTCTGCATCCTGCTCCACAATTATTTACTGTGTATGGGTTTGTGTTTGTGTGTGTGCATTTCAGGAATGTCCCAACACATTCAGATGATGGTAAAAAGGAGAATCATAAATGATCAAACAAGTGCTCTCTTTGAGCAAGCACTTTCACAGACGTCAAGTCAACTGTCAGACTCGGTAGAAGACTTATTTGATCACTTTAATGCAAAAATGGCAAATATTATGGATGACATTGCTCCATTACAATTCAAGAAAGTACAGACAATTCAAGAAAGGACAAAAAAGCAACGGTTAAACTCCTTCAGATCTGCTATGAAATCCATAAAGACATGCTCCGCACATATAACTCCGAAATATTCAAAGCAAGACGGTCTTTCTTTTCAAACTTCATCAGTAAGTTCAAGTAACACTCTATTTTCAACTGTCGATAAGTTAAGAAATCTCCCCTCACAATTAGTGGCTGAACTTCTATCAACTAATAAATGCAATGAGTTTTCATCTTTTTCAGGTAAAATTGACAAAATCAGACTCAACATATCTGCTAAATTACTAATTCAACATCTGGAACTTGCTACACTGGGTTGGATTTACAAGCATAGTTATTAACTGGCTCAAATCATATCTACAAGAAAGGAGCTTCTTTGTTGCCATCGGAAACTGTTCCCAAGGGGTCGATCTTGGGACTACTATTATTCAACCTCTATATGCTCCCACTTGGACAAATCATCCATAGTTTGATTTCATATGATAGCTATGCAGATGACACAAATTTACTTAGCTCTGTCGCCAAACGACAATGGCCCCCTTGAATCTATGTGTCAGTGTATAGAACAAATCAACACCTGGATGTCTCAATTTCAGCTGAACAAAGAAAAAACTGAAGTAATTATAGTTGGTAAAAAGGAGGAAAGACACAAAAAACATGGCAGACATTCGTTTTTTCGTCAGCAGAAAGTGAATAATTCTGAATGGTTTCAGCACTAATATCTATTCAAATTAATTTTCAGGTGGAAAAGTTGTGTTTTAATTTTCATAATCTTTCCAACCGTCAGTTTGTTAGTTAACAGAAATGTTGTGATTGTTACGCTCAGGCCTATGAACTATAAGTTTGCCTGCAAACTTTTATTAGGAGTGGAAGTAGATAACTCAGTGGTTTGCGTCATGGTTTAATATGTGGGAGTCTGGGGTTTGATTCCCGTGTGAAGCATTTTGGCAGAGATGAGTAGAAGTGTAAGTGCGCATGTGTACCAATGTTTCTGCAGAGAAGGCGCGCAATTTAAAGAAGAAAGCAGCTCTGGAACGGAAGTTTTGATTGCAACAATTAGCTAGTTCACACACCAGGGTGTGTTAATAGCACACATATACACCAGGGTACGAATAGCATCCACTTCTTATTATACAGTGATGCAAATAGCATACATTATTTGTACCAGGTGAAAATAGTCTGGAGCAGGGGTGCCATCACTTGTGTGTAGTATTGCCAAATTTCTTGCGTGTTTCATGTGTTGTATTTATTATATTGGAGACAATTCATTCCGAATGGGTCATGGGCCTACCTATATTCTTGGTGATTGCCTCTATTACATTGTAACTATTCACCCTTATACTGCATGGGCTGGCAGATAGACAACTCCTCCTCCAATCACCACGCTGAAGAGGATGCTTAGTTCAACTCTGTTTTAATGGTTCACTGGAAGTAGGGTAAAACTACAAGAAATACAAAATAATTTTTTAACTTCAGTACATTAATGAAAACTAGAGAATGTAATTCCTGGAAATTGTGAGTGCATGAAAATGGAAAAATGGTTAAAATCTAATCCAAGTAAAAAGATGGAGGTCAGATAGAGAAAAAAGTTTGGTGGGGAGTTGTAGTTGATGACAACTGACAGTTGGAATAGTTGAACATTTAAAAAGTTGGATAGTTTAAATGGTTAAATTATTTAATAGGGAATTATTGTATTGAGGACTTTTTTGAAGTTGAAGTTGAGGACAGATGGAACAGTTGGCGGGAGTTGTAGTTGATGACGACTGACAGTTGGAATGGCTGAACAGTTAAATAGTTGGATAGTGAAAATGGTTTGGTTATTTAATAGGGAATTATTGTAGTGAGTACTTTTATTTTGAAACAGTTGTGGGCAGAGGAAACAGTTGGCCGGAGTCATAGTTGATGACAACTGACAGTTTGAAAGGCTTAACAGTTAAATAGTTGGATAGTTAAAATGGTAAAAAAAAATTTTTATATAGAATTATTGTAGTGATGACTTTTATTTTGAAAGTTGTGGGCAGAGGAAACAGTTGACGGGAGTCAAAGTTGATGACAACTGACTGTTGCTAGAGTAGTAGAGTAGTATGGTGGTTGCTATGCTGGTTGCTAGGTTTTAACTGCTAATGGGTTGCTAGGCTCTTGCTAGGGTTGTTGCTGCTAGGTTGTTGCTAGGGTGTCCATGGTGGCTACTATCAGAAATAAAGGAGTTACTACAGTGGTTTGCTAGTATAATCATGTTGGTTGCTATGGAAACTGACATAGATGCTTAATTTCAATGGTTGCTAAATTGGTTGCTAGGTAGGTGGTGGTTTAATATAGTACTGTAGGCTAGAGGCATAGTTGATGATAACTGACAGTTGGAATAGTTGAACAGTTAAATAGTTTTAAATGGTTAAATTATTTAATAGGGAATTATTGTAGTGGAGACTTTTATTTTGAAACAGTTGTGGGCAGAGGAAACAGTTGAACAGGATCTGTAGTCTTAAAGGTCCAGTATGTAGGAAATAATGGAAAATAAACTGTAACCATTCCAAAAATGATCACCATATGTTGTCAGAGAGTGAGGAAACACGATGAATTGAAGTAATGGCTTATTTGACAACATTACTCTAACCCGTGAAACCCCGTAAAACCCATGAAAAAAAAATCAGTTCTGGCGGAATCTCTTGGAATTTTTTTTTATGTTTTGAACGATTAGTTCTAGAATAGCGTATTAATAATGGGCTAGCGTGTCCTCCTATTTGGGTTGCCAAATTAGCAAAGGCCAACTGTCAACAGCTGTCAGTTGTAGTCATGAACGCCTACAAGAGGCAGGCAAATTTCCAAAATTAAAACAAGAAACAAATTAAGTGGACATCGGAGGAGCTTCCTGAGATGGTGGCGTCTTCGATCAAACGAAGAATATCAAGTCTGACCTTAGAGCTGGCCATATTTCTCCACAACAGGTAGCCTGTGCTAAACTTCATCTGCATCGCTAACTTCAGCTACATATGTTACGTTGGTTAGAGAGGTATTTTTTGTTTTCACTGTTTCCGTAATGTGTAGCTGGGTCATGGTTGGAGAAACATTAAAGCAGCTGCAGGTCAACTAATGTTAGCTAAGTCTTCATTACATCTGGCAACCCAGAAGAGGCTCGCGTCTGGTAGTCTTGAGAATGTTCACCAGTGTTTTGATTTTGGCCAACAGAACGTTCGGTAACAATCCTACAAATCGCACCTTTAAGAGAGCCAGATTGTATGCTAAAGCCTGAGACAGACAGTTGCTGGAGGTGGCCGGAACCATATGGCTCTGGCCGGAACATTTGGCATAGGATTCCAAGTGCCCTATTGTGATGCCATAACCGGCAATGTTAAAGGAGAATTCCGGTGTGATATTGACCTAAAGTGTATTGAAACATGATACCGAGTGTGAACGTATGTCTCATAGCCCATCTCGGCTTGTCCCCTGCACTCCAAAATCTGGCGCTAGTTAGCCGATGCTACCAACAGCTTTTTCAATAGTGGTGCTTCGGCATCGGGCTAGCCATGCAAATAAATCACTGTTTTACACCCATTTACAAGGCTCAATGTATCTCCACACTTCATTGGTAGACTTCCGAGGGCCCTGACATTTAAAACGAGACATTGAGAACTTTGAAAAAGCACTGGTAGTTTACTTACAAGGCGATTTATACAGACAGTATCTTCACGAAGTTTAGCGTTTGCAGCCATCTTGAATTTAGTCACGATAAAGTCGAAAGCAAACGAGTAAGAATGAACAGGTATGATAAGGGATCAGATTCCAAAAATAATTCAGTGGAAATGCATGGATTCCAGTTGCTGCTACTGGAAGAAACTGGAATCCATGCATTTCCACTGAATTATTTTACATTAATTCATATTAATTAAGAGAGGTTTAAATTTCACACATATTTCCCATTATACAGACCCAGAGGGCAGATACATATTGTTAAATGGAACAATTGATGGTATTCGCATATCTTTATGTAATATTTATGCTCCCAATGAAGACGACCCGATATTTATTAAAAACGTATTTGGTCTCGTCCTAGATAAGAGTGATGGGATCCTCATTGCAGGTGGGGATATGAATTGTGTAATGTCTCAACTAAAGGATAAAACCCCAGTGTCAGCATCTACATCGGGCATCAGAATGAGTAAAGCACTAAATCACCACTGTCAAGAAATAGGGTTAGTGGATATTTGGCGATATAAACACCCAAACAGCCGAGACTTCCCATTCTACTCTAATTGGCATTCTTCATACTCACGCATTGACCTTTTTGTTTACTCCTAGAGAAGAGGCGCATAGGATAACAGACTGTAAAGTACTTCCAATCACACTTTCAGATCACTCTCCAGTAGTAGTTCAATGGTGCGTGGGTCAAAGAAAAGGCTCTAAAAACTTAAGGCTTAATACATCCCTCCTCAATGACCCCACATTTGTTCAATTTGTAGAAACAGAGCTGAAAAATTATCTGGAACTTAATATCCATCCAGAAACATCTCCACTGATATTGTGGGATTGTGCGAAGGCATATTTAAGGGGTCGTATTCTAGCTTTTTCCAGTGCGAAAAAGAAAGAAAGAGAGTACTTGAACAACAACATAAAACCACGCACTCTCAGGACATATTGAAGTCTCTGATGGATATATGTAGGCTACTAAACATTTTACTTTCTGAAAAGGCTGAGAGGTGTTTGCGATATACCAGGCAAAGATACTACGAACATGGAGGGAGGGCAAGCCGTTTACTTGAACAACAACATCCAGAAGTAATGAAAATTAAAACAATAACAAATAAATCTCATTATAAAAGCCTTTGCCGACTTTTATAAGACTCTTCAGCTTCTCATGGTTCAGATGCCATGGTTTTGTCCTTAGACTGTTGGTTTTGGATTTGGTAACAAGTTTATTTCATGGATTCGCAAATCCAGAGTCAATGGTTTTCTATACCTGCCCTTTAATTTGTATTGAGCCAATGTCAAAAAACATTTGGGAAACACAAGATACTCAGGTTCTAGGCTATAAAATAGTTGTCAATAAAACTGAGGCAATGGATATCAACAGGCGAATTTCAAAAACAAATATAACCGCAAGCGGTGATTTACGGGGTCCAAGCAAAACGAACATGAGGTAGCATAGCTTTTTAGTTTTACATATGCTTTGATTGTTTGGGCCCAATTGTTCAAAAAAAAACGTGTCGGATTTCGGTTATCGGATTACTGGATTTCGCTATCGGATTGGATCAAATCTTGAAAATGGCTTGTTCAAAGGGAAACAAGGATCCTGAAATTGGATTAGATCACATAATCTATTCTTAGTTTTGATCTGGATAAAACATTCACTTTGTGTTGTTCAAAACTTGCGATTTGTGTAAAAACCAGAGGGGGGGTGATTTTGAATAAGTTTGTAACCCCCCCCCAAAAAAAAAAATGAACGAACAATTCATACTAGTAATGTCATGGCTATTAATAGCCTATATTAATTTTGCCACCTTTGTAACATTTTAGTTTTAGTAACAGTATTCCAACAGTATTCTAACAGTAGTATTCTAGTGCGCTAATCTCCACAACTCAATAGTATTCTAACAATACTCTATTCTACAGGACTATGCATTTGTCATGGATAAGATGAAGGGTCTGATGATGGAAGGCAGTGTTTCCCACAGAATGGAATTGTATTTGTGGTGGTAGGTGAAGGGGGTGGGTTCTGTGTTGGAGTCAATAAGATGAACAGCCTATAATTATGCAGTTATACTTGCCTTGCACGACAAGTCCTGACAAGTAGCTGTAACGTTATAGTGTGCTAACCTCCACAACCCAACAGTATTCTTAACAGTATTCTATTCTAGTATGCTAACCTCCACAACCCAACTGAAGGAACTGTAGGGGGCGATGTGGGTCAAGGTAGAGTGAGTGTGTGGCGAGCAGGCAGAGCCTCAGTCAGAAGGCTCAATGGTATGGAGTGATGACACGGAGATGGCAGGTTTCGGTGCAACACAAGTGAACTTTATTTGAGTTTCAATTCATCTGTTCTTTTGTTCTTTACTTGTATGTGTGCTGCATCAAAGAGGAAACAAACAGAAAATGGAGTAATCAGTGAAATGGGGTAAATCAGTACAGATCCCAACTCACAAACAAACCAATTGACATTTGAACAATAAACTGAAATCATATGGCTATATAAGGTACAACTAAACAATACTTGATATCCCAAGTCAACCAACATCACCTAATCATCTCTCACATGGGACTCCAACACACCAAACCAACAAACAAAGACCTTAACTTTACACATGATGGCAGAGCTACTCTACAAACTGATAAACATCACAAAAGTCATAGTGAGGGTCATTAAAGTGATGACTTACGTTAACTCAAAGACGCACACAGAGCAGGACACACTGGAGTGCTGGGTTGAGATGAACAAAAGAGTGAACTGAGGGCGAGCAAACAATTTATCCTGGTCTGAGCCCCTGCTCCGGAGCTACAGGGTTTCCCAGCAGGTAAACACTGCATGAAAAGTGTGATTTTCGTCCCCGTAAACGACCGGAGATCTCCCTCATTTTCGGTAGTTGACGACAATTTGCAACCCGCGCTTGTCGCCGTTTGTCTGTGCCACAAATTGTCGGAACCGGACAATGACGTATGTGGAGAGCTTTCAGAGTGCTAATGGCCCTAATTAGCATATGAATGCAACGAAACCGCGGCTGGCCAGGCCTGGCTTGAATATCCTTACTCAGTATTGGATGAAACCACTACTTTGAAACAAGAAAAATCACTCGTGATTGGCAGCAAAACCACACCTGGCCAGGCCAGGCTTGAATTTCCTTACTTAGTATTGGATGAAACCACAACTTTCAAACAAGTAAAATCACTCGTGATTGGTTGGCAGATCCCCAATAATAATGTAGAGACCCAGCCAACAACGCCATCTTCTTCGTCAGACGTGAGGTCTACGGTGGCGGACTTCCATAGTTCCACCTCGTCATCTGCTAGCACACTCTGTCTCGATTCCAGCAGCTGTAAAAAAACAATGAATCAGTACTGTGTGATGCAATGCACTGCGTATGGACACAACACATCTATCAATGCACCTGAAAAATAGTCACCAAATAAAGTCTTACCCTCTTACTTCTCGCTCGACTCCGAGCTGAACTCTTCGCAGCTTCCGCCCGCAATGGGTTTTCTGGCTGGGTATATCTAAAGCTCCTGCGTACCGTCTCGTAATATGTCTTACAGGCGGCTGGAAAACAATTAAATGAGAGTGGTATGAATAAAAATCAAACGCAAGTCACAGTAACATTAAACAAGGAAGGAGAAACAGTAAAAATAAGTCACTTACACACAATGTCGTCTTTATCAACATCGTGTAAATCTGGACTTGCAGATATTGCTCCGAGCAAATAGGAGGTCACCGCCTCATTATGAGGCGAGATTAGTCTGTGAAAACAAAATGTACAGTTATGATCGGTATCTATCCTATGGTGTCTATACGTATCCATTTCCTTATAGCCTACCGCAGAATGAAAGCATATTCTTTAAATCCTACCCTTGCTCCAGTTCGTAGCGCCTGCAATTTGTCTCCGAGTTGTGAAGACGGCGTACTGCTTCCTGTAAATGACGACACAAAAAAATACACTTTAATAAAGCTGGTTCTGCTCACTTGTTCTTTTGCAAGGCTACTAGGCTACTCTTAGCTTTGGTTTTAGGCTAGGGTACTTTTAGCTTAGCTAGCAGTCATCAAACATATTCTTACCGCAAGCTTGGGATTGTGCACCAGTCTTCTCTTCTTAAAGTTTTTCTCTCCCACGACCCCATTAAGAGGCAAAGTTAGTCTGTGAAAGCAAAATGTACAGTTAAGATCTGTATCTATCAATGTAGCCTATCTATTTCCTTATAGCCTACAGCAGAATGAAAGCATAGTATTCTTTAAATCTTACCATTGTTCCGGTAGCGCCTATGTGTCTCCGAGTGAACCCTGGTATGCTACGGCTGGCTCGGATTTTCCGAAATCAGATGTCCATTCTCTGCATTCAGTTTTGCATATATTTTTGTTGAATGAAGATAGTGATAAAGACAATCATTTATATATTTGCCTCTGAAATTCTCATTGTGTTGGTGTGAAGGGAAAATCTGAATCTAAACTCTATCGACTGTTTTAAGTCAGGTTACATTATTGGAGCTTGCAGGGAATAGACATGTCATACCCAGCATCATTTCTGCCTGTTGAGCGTATTACTGGGAGTTGTTTAAGCAAGACCAAAGGCCACAGTCATGCCAGTCACAGTTCACTCTCCCTGCTACCCTGATTTGCATTTGTATAGCTCACAGCATTTTCATTTACATGTTAACCCTTAAAGGAGTAGGAATGTTGAGAAATGAACGTTCTAAAGAATATCTGGGTTCATTGAATTCAACATAGAATTTTAGAACCTTCAATTGTTGCGGAACTTAGAACGTTTACAAAACCTACACCTTTAAGGGTTAAAGCCTCCCCTAGAATTAGGAGGAGGGGAATCATGGGCGGACGACTGCCAAGCAAGGCCCACGTCAATTTCTGACAAGTCATGGCAGTTTTCGGCATTGCCTGCAAACTGCCGCGAACAGCCATTAAACTGAACTTCCACGACAATCTACAGTGCCGCATACTGACGGAAATCACACTTTTCATGCAGTGAAACTGGGTGTGGTTAGGTGGTAGAGCCAAACAATCCTGCAATTTCTCCACAGCACTTTCACCTCAAGCCCTCCTTACACTGACAGACTTTGGAAAGATTTGGAAAAGATTTTTGAAAGACTACAGTCTCAGACCCTCTCACATCTAAAGACAAGTAGTAGAGTTTTAAGTCACAGACTATGATTTTGCAATGACTAGGGATCTTGCAGGGTCACTATTTACAAGACTGCAACATGATTCCTTTAAATCATTACCCATCGTGCAATAGATAAACAGGAATTGAAAATTATAGCCTACTAAACTCAAAGTCGTATTTTCGTGTTTCTGCATCATTGTTTCATGCGTGACATCCTTAACCAATATAGAGTTGTTCTGTCAAGTGGAAGAGCCGACTAAATATGTATAAGAAATGACAAATAATATAAGAATAACAAATAATTATAGGCTACAGCTGTGTCTGAGTCAATATGATAAACAGCCTATAATTATACTTGCCTTGCACTACAAGTCCATATTGACAAGTAGCTGTAATGTTATAGTGTGTTAACCTCCACAACCGTACAGCATTCTATTGTAGTATGCTAACATCCACAACCCAACAGTATTCTAACACTAATGCTTCAAGTGGGATTTGAACTCTCAACCGAAGGATCGCCAGTACAAGGCATTATCCCTCTGAGCCACTGTCAACCCTACATGTTGGCCAGTCACATTCACATAGTAATAATGTGTATTGGTAAACACACAAGAAAAACTCCAAGCATACATTTGACAATAAAATGAAGGGCTTCCCTAAAAGAGTACACCTGAAATTCTGGGGCAATTAGACATTTGTAGAGATGAACACTAATGGATGAAATATAAATATGATAGACGTAATGATGGAGGAAAAATAGTAAACAAAGAAGTTCCCCTAAATGTAATAGAGAGTCCTGGCATTCTGATTCTTGGCAACTGATGAGTGTGAATGTTGATTGACTGATGTCATTCAGGTACTGTTCAATGGTGTGAATCTTAAATGACAAATCCTAAAGCTCAAACGGGGATTCAAACACTCAACCTAAGAAACACCAGTACAAGGCATTATCCCACTGAGCCACTAACAATCATACACATTGAGCAGTCACATTCACATGGTGAAAATGTGTGTTGGTAAACACACAAGAAAAACTCCAAGCATACATTTGACAATAAAATGAAGGGCTTTCCTGAAAGAGCACACCTGGAATCTTGTTGAAATTCTGGGGCAATTAGACATTTGTAGAGAAGAACACTAATGGATGAAATATAAATATGATAGACTTAATGATGAAGGAAAAATAGTAAACAAAGAAGTTCCCCTAAATGTCAGAGTGTCTCGGCATTCTGATTCTTGGCAACTAATGACTGTCTATGTTGATTGCCTGATGTCAGTCAGGTGCTGTTCAATGGTGTGAATCTTCAATAACCAATAGTATTTGAGCTAGAGCCTAAAGCACTAACGGGGATTCGAACTCTCAACCTAACAAACACCAACACTAGGCATTATCCTACTGAACCACTGACAATCCTACATATTTGGTCACATTCACATGATGAAAATGTGTGTTGGCAAACACACAACATCAAGAAAATTCCTAGCATACATTTGACAATAGAATTAAGGGCTTTATAAAAAAGAGTACAGATCTGAAAATGTGCACTGTTAATGGTATCCACATAATGATGGTTGTATGGTTGTTCTCCAAGGGAAAAAAATTACTCATATAGGAATATAGGTGATATAGGAGAAATGGGCTGAGTGGTTGAACTTTATTGGTCTATATGAACATGAAATGGAACAACATATCCAAATTCTTTTGATAACTTTTGTGAGGCTTTGTCTAAACATTGTCTGTGATAATTTTGGTGAAGATTTGATCATTTTTGAAGTCTGAATAGAATAGAATCTATCCGTATGAATGTTCTTCCAAGGTTACTTTTTTATTTCAGATGCTTCCCATTCCCATACCTAAACCAGTATTCTGTATGTTGGACCGTTTGATATCCCGCTTTATATGGCAGGGTAAGAGGCCCAGGATACGACTTAAAACCCTGCAGCTTCCTAAAGCTGATGGGGTACTTGCTTTACCATGCCTAAAATTATATTTTTGGGCTGCGCAACTAAAGCCCATGGTTGCTTGGATTATTAATGACACCTCAACTAGGTGTAGACATAGAAATGTCACAATGTGAGTATACACTTCAACAGATATCTTTCTCCAACATATCATTGAAATCCGGTAGAGTAATTTTGTCAATTGGACAAAAAACACTGCCTTAATCTGGAGAGAAATACAGAAAAAATATAGCCTACCAAGCTCCATGTCCTCTTTATCTACAATAAAAGCCACTCCCAATTTTACCCCACTACAGTTAGATGCAGGGTTCAAACACTGGGCTAGATATGGACTTATTTACATCCACCAATTAGTTCAGTCCAATAACATAAGGTCATTTTCCCAGATTGCAGAGGAGTTTGGGCTTCCAAACACTGATTTCTTCAGGTTCCTTCAAATCAGACAGTTCCTTAATAAACACGAAGAGGTTGAGAATATTCGCTCACCATCCTCAATATAACAGTATTTCATCAAGGTTCAAATAGGTGAATATAGTAGGAAAATGATTTCCTGTCTTTATAATTGTCTCCAGAGTATGGAACCACACAATACCTTGTATATCAAATCAAAATGGGTGACGGAGCTTGGGCAAGATATCTCCCTGGAATCTTGGGTTAACATCTGTTCTGAAGCGCACAGAGTAACTTCCTCTAATAGCTGGAGAGAATTCAAGTGGAAAATGGTAGCAAGATACTTTAGAACTCCACACATAACAGGGAAATATAGTTCCTCAGCGACAAGTTGCTGCTGGAGGAATTGTGGAGAAACTGACTCAAACTTTGTCCACACCTTCTGGTCCTATGGGAAGCTTAAGAAATACTGGGATGATATCTACACAACATTGGTTGATATTTTTAATATAGAGATCCCCAGGGATCCATTGGTTGCTTTGTTGGGAGTCACCCCTGATGGTTTTGAACGAAGAGATGATATATACCTTCTGCAAATCCTTCTTGCTGCAGCCATTAAGGGTATCACTGTAAATTGGCTGAAGCCCATTGTTCCTACACTTCAGTAGTGGAAAGAGCGAGTGTGGGAGCTCTATAGAATGGAGGACATAACCCATAAACTGAGGCTCCAGGGTAGTGTTAATTTTGTCACCTATTTTTAATTTAGTCTTAGTCTTAGTCTTGTGACAAAATGTCCTTTTTAGTCTTTGTCATATTTAGTCATTCAAATATCATTTTTGTTGTTAGTCAAGTTTTAGTCGACTAAAAGTCTCGTCATTTTAGTCTAGTTTTAGTCAAAAGAAAACTAAAGGTATCTTAGTCTTAGTCAGTTTTAGTCAACACATTTTAGTCTTTTTTTTATAACAAATTATTTCTGATTACCATTTGAGTCAAATAGTGTTTCACACATCTCAATTTTCCAACAATATTGTGTGTCCACAGGTCTGTTATAATTACTCATTCTGATTTTTTGTCAGTCAGTATGTTTACATGCACAGGTAAGTTGAGCTACAGTTATAGCTCGGCTGGGATTTGACCATAGACAGTAAAAGATTTGATGGGACCACTGTCATATTCGTAGACCAGTGTTTCTCAAAGTGTGGTCCGGGTATCACTGGTGGTCCATAAACTATCCCAAGTAGTCCTTGAAAAGCAGGCGTGGTAAAATATAATATAGATGAGTTGTTTGCAATATTGAACCAACTTGTATGTAAAAAACAGTTCTGCAACACTGTCTATGTAAGATATGCCAGTTTAAATCATACAGTATGAATCCACACAATAAGCAAAGTGCAAAGACAATAAGCAAGGTGGTTCAGTGAGTAGGCCTATTGTGTAGACTGAAAGTGTTGTGAATCAGCCTCATTTCTGTAAATGTACATACTGCGTACTTCTTATGGTCATCTGTGATTTTTGTACCCATGTGTACCCTGTGTGTGTCTTTGGTCTGTATGCAAGCATCCTTTGTTTATCCTTGAATTCAATGAAAGCCTGTCTTTTGCCTGTCTATAGCCTTTTGCCTATCACCAGGTGTGAAATGTTAGTGTTTGTAGAACAGCATGTGTCCAGGCCTCTGAAGGACTTCCCAGGAAAAGGGGTAGTTTTTAATTAAAAGACAATAGAAGCTGGCCAGGCTTGACGTCACCCAAAAGGCCACATCTCCCCCACACCAACTTTAAATATGGTAGACTGTTTCTGTATAGTCAGAGAAGTCAGAGAATACTGAAAATCTGGTGAAATCCATGATGGGGTGAAACAAACATGTACTTCTCTCCCTTGAGGGCCACTGGCTCCTCATTGAAAAAGAATAAAGCCTGGATCCTGATCTTGCATCGTCCTGATTGAGTCTTAAGAGAAATATGGTAGTAAAATATACTATCAAGACTAATTATAGGCTACTGTTGAAGTAGGTCTAATCTTTTTTTTTTTTTTTTTTAGCTAGGGTTAGTTAAGTGGTCCTGAAACTGAAAAAGTCTGAGAAACACTGTCATAGGCCAAAGTATTAATGTTTTTTACTCCCACCTAGAGATGGCGATATCTTAAACACAACACATTCCCCAAACAGACTCTCCATCTTAGCCATAGCTAACTTGCTAGCTTAACTTTCCATATTAGCTTACTTGCTAGCAAACTTTGCATCATCAGTCTAACTAGTTAAACAGTTGACATTACATGATGAACATTTTCGTATGGACATTCTGGGGATGTTAATTTGTATGAGAGAAGCTTCTGGGTATGTAGCATTGTGGCATAAAGCTTAGGTAGTTAGCTTGCTAACTCTGGCAGAAATCTCCAGTGTTCTTGTTCCATGTAGTTTCGTGTTGCAGCCACAGGGTTGCAGCAACAGCACGACTAGCCTACAGGAAAGCTGTTGCATTATGAACTCATTCGAATATTTTGAAAACATAACAGCTAGATATTCTGTCTTCTCATTTTGTAGAGCGAAAATTAAGAGAGATTTTATCTTAGTTTTTATTTCATGCAAAACATTTTAGTCTCGTCTTTATTCGTCAACAATAATGCATCTTAAGATAGTCTTAGTCTGTGTTTCAGGACATTACTGCCGTCTCGTCATCGTCTCATCTTAGTCATGAAAAAAAAGGTTGTTGACGAACATATTTTTCTCTCGTCTCGTCTGACGAAATTAACACTACTCCAGGGGGACAAACTTTTTAAGAGATGGACCCCTGTCTTATTAACAATATTTTGAAAGAAGAAGCGTCGCCCCCCTTTTTTATTATATATATATATATTTTTTTTTTTAATATATGTGCATGTATATGTGTGTATATGTGTATGTAGGTGCGTGTATATATGTATGTGTGTAATGTGTATTTGTATATATGTATATGTTTATTTCTATATGTATTCTTCCTTTTATTTATTTTGTTTATTTTATTTAATTACTGTAATGGATTTATGCTGACTATCTTGATAAATAAAAAATAAGTAAAAAAAAAAAAAGTCTGATTTTAAAGCGGCAGTTGCTTAATATTATTTGAATGAATATTCTGGCCTCGCGAACTCTCAGTGCATCAGAAAGGGTTAGGGAGTGTCTGAAAATTAGGGTTACACTAGGTTTGGGGTGTTAGTGATTAACCAAAGTGAGTCAACTCAACCCATGAAGTTAGATCTGATTGGGACCTAAAGGGTCCTCTATTCCTATAAACACTGCAGCTGGTGTAATTTTACAGCTGTATTAATGTTTTGGTATGTGAGTGTAAATAGTTTATTCTGTGGTATGTACAGTTCATTTCTGATACTCTATACTTGAAATGTATAGTTTCAAGTGTAACGGATGCCAGCTAGCTTAGCTGTGCTTGTGGAACGTTGGTAAACCTCACTCCCCGACGCCTCAAGAGTGCTGCTGGCATGCGAGCCAGTAGCCTGGGCTATTGGCTCAATCGTTAGCGCGCTCACCTCCCGATCCGAGGTGCTGCTGTTTCGCGGGTTCGAGTCCGGGCGTGTGCAGGGCTGAATCACGCAGGTTCAACACAACGCAGGTTACACAAGGGTGCAAGACTCGTTGCGCAGGGTGGACGCCGGGGTGTGTATGAGACGTCTGCAACTGTGTACCACCAGAAGACGCCAATATTCTGTGCCAGGACCAAATCAGGTAGAGGTTTGTGTGGTGCATGGTGGAGTCGATTCAGTCAGTTGTTGGTCTACATGACAGTGGCGGGAAACAACAGGGCGACCACTGTCCTACACAGCTTTCGAAAAGCAATGGAAGCTGAATGTAGCCGAATTCAGAATTTATGCCAGTGGGACTGACTGGTACTCCCACATCACCGACCACAATGTGCACAATCAAAGGTAAACACTAACAGGGAAATATAAAATTATTTGTGATGGACACAACCGTCCACTATAAGAATACAGATATATTATGTATTATATAAAAATAAATTATACATGTTGTCTTTCATGCAGGATTGAGAGAATATGGAGAGATGTTTATGAGCATGCCATCGACCTCTTATATCAAGTTTTTATGACTCTGGAAAATCATGGTACACTTGACCCAGACAATGAAGTCCACCTGTTCGCTCTGCACTGGGCATTTCTTCCTGTAATACAAAAGAACTTGGACTCATTCAGGAGATGTTGGAATTTGCATGGTCTTCAGACAGAAAGAAATCAATCCCCCTTTCAGCTTTGGACAAGACACAGAGACCAACATCCCACAGAGGACCCTGTAGCTGTAAGCAGTCATTTAGAAAACACTATTTACGACTACGCCTTGTGAACAATTAATTAATACAATAACAATTAATTATACAATTCACAATATCATTGCTGACTACGATAGAAACGTTGATCAACAACAAAACCTTGGTACCACAGTTCCTGTTCCAGAGATTCAGCTAATTCGACAGCTCTCAGAAGAGGACATTTCCTTGTTTCCCATTCCAGGTGCCTCTATAGATGATGCAATAGGCATTTACTTGGAAACCGTAAGAATACTATCAAGGATAATTTAGAATTGACAAACAAACATTTTGGAGAGACAAATGAATTTATATTTAAATATTACATTTCATTTATAAACAAATAACATATTGTAAATTCATGAAAACACACTGTTGTCATTGTTGTTATTAATATATTTTACATATTGAATTGTTTTTTTTTTAAGTATTAGAGAAGTCGGAATCCTGTACAAGTGCTGCTAATAGCAGCAGCAAGTGCAGTTTGAAAGTCAGTGTAGTGTGTGTATTGTGCGTAGTGTCTCGAAACAGGTAGCGGATGTTATAAATCGTCCTTCTGATAGCTCAACATTAAGTTCAGTGGTGATGGTTTCCCACCCCACCCAAAACTTCAGGATTTGTATGAGTGAATCGGAAGATGCTAACAGATTAAGAAAATAATGAAATAGGGTAAATACATTTGTATAATTTGTCATTTTGCATATATAAGATAAAGTTGGCAGAGTGATCTATACCTGTTTCAATGAATGTCCGCAGGAAACCAGTAATACGACAAATGGTTTCAATGTCGAAATCGTCATCTTCGCTATTGCTGTCCTCTGACGGCCAATTTATTTTGTCAAGGAGCATCTAGCAGGTTTAAAAGATGAGTGATGCATTTGATTTTAGTAAACAAATTCAAGACGGCAAAAACGTACAAATGTGAGATGGACACAAAGTAACTTACCTGTGGTGTGACCAACCACACAGGGCCCACTATGAAGGAAGCTGTGCCCAATCATCCTCCCCACCACTCTAAATGATTCATGTAGACTGTGAATCATTTAGTCTACATGAATCATTTAGTCATTTAGTCATGAATCATTTAGCTCTACTGTGAGCTCCACAAATGCTCTGGAAAATGTAGCTTCCGTAAAAGCTACTGCACTACATGGTCAAAAAACAGCAACGCTATTGAAAAGCTATCTCCTTCAGAAAATAGCTATGCTACCACCAAGCTACAATGTAGTTAAGCTACTAATAGCTTTGCTACAAGTAGTGAAGCTACTGCCCATCACTGTAAATAAACACGTTTCCATCTTAAATAAATACATTGTCATGTATTTATCAATATATTTCAAAATATGAGTAAATTCAATAGCCTACTGGCCACTTTCTTATATTTGCTGCATATAACTAAATATATTAAGCAGACTTATGCATGATATCCAAATATAGCCATACCATTGTAGCCTACTATTTATTAAATATATTGTAGCCATCTATTCAAATATAAGCTGGATGTAGCTACATTATGTATTTCTTTCCCTTTGATTTTTCTGTATGGGCAGCAGTGCATTTTCTTCAGCTAACTTACCAGGAGGACAGCTGAAGACCGGACACTTTGCCTTAATTGGAAAAATAAATAAATAAATACAATTCTAAATGAACATTTCTAAAGACAGTTAATATTTTACATAGAATATCACAAAATATTAACAACTTGTTTTTTCAACATCTCCTTCAGTGAAAGTGCACACAGTGAATGTTTCAATGGCAGGAACAAAAACAATCTGTGAATGTCCTATTACAGGCAGAAAGGTACAAAAAAGATGTGCAATAGCAAGTGCACATGAACTATACACAGTACTAAAAGGGAAGTGTGTTCATTTGTGTATGAGAAGTGTATGATTGTGTATTTTTTTCTTTTTGTGAGAGAAGAGGCATTGACATAGAATGGAAGCATTAGTAAAAAAGATGCGTAATCTAGCAAGTGCAAATATGAACTATAAACAGTACTAAAATGGAAGTGGTGCCATAAGATCTCAGTAATTAATCAGACACCACCATTGCGTGTGCATTTGTGTATGAGAAGTTTTTTAGGTTTTGTTTTTTGAAAGATAGAGAAGACATTGACATAGAATGGAAGTGTTAAACCCTATTTGATATACCCTTTATTTATTGATCTATTTTAATCGTTATATGTTATACTATTTTATTTGACTCTATATTCAATTTATTACTATTGCTACCTATTTGATTTATATACTTATGGCGTTAAATCACTTTTTCTTATACAATAAAAATACAATTCTTAACATATAACTATAATATCAGTTTATCAGAAGTGCCGGCACTTAGGTAACTTTTCAATAAATAATTCCCTTGAGATCTCTGAACTTAAAATAACAAAATAAACATAAACCCCAAAATAAAAGAGAGTGCACTCAAAATAAATAATTAAATAAAAAATAGTGGTGGATGTAATTCCTTAATGTCACAGTCCGTGGGTGTGGGTGTATTTGCCCAGATCCTACCACAGTCACTGGGTGGAAAGTGGATGAAGGTGGGGGTTCAATTTCTGGGAATATTGCAAGGAAGAATGGCGATGAGGATGGTCCAGGGAAGGGTATCACAGCAGGAAATTCGAGGTATCCAAGGCGTAGACACAAATGGTCCAGGGAAGGGTATCACAGCAGGAAATTCGAGGTATCCAAGGCGTAGGTCAAGGAGTGGTTGAAGGGGTAATCAAAAAACCAGTCTGTACAAAATTTTACAGAATACTAATTAATGCAATGGATCTCCTTCTTAATCATTTCTATAATAAAACTATCATAGGTATATCATAACCATAGTACTGAGGTCAACCAAGTTCATAAAATGCTAAAGTTCAGAATATTATTTCCATGAATCCATTTACGTTACCAGTTTGTTTGGTTGCTATGGGTTCACATGGTAACCGCAGAGCGGTTAGCTTGAAGGCTATCTAAGACAGCTAACCAGCTCTTTGGCTTCCCAGAATAACAAACACAGGATACCTTTTTTTTGTTTTAAATCCTAAATTGTTTGTAACGTCATACATTATAAAATCGATCTCATTAAGAGGTTGTCCTGACTGGTTTTTAAAAAGTATATCACTCACGAAAAATACATTAGGGCGTATTTAGGGTCATTAGTCTCCAGTGTAGGTGGCTTAGCTTAGGTTAGCACAACATAGAAAAAATACGATTACAAGATAAACATTAAAAAAATTACTAGCTCACCAGGATTCAAGTGATTAATATGTTTCGATCTGTTACGATGGTCCAATAACGTTGTCTTTGTTAAGTGACTTGGCAACCTACATAATAAATAATTATTTGGGGTTAGCGACTCACCAGGATTGAAGCTTTTCGGTCAAAAGAAATGTGTTTGATTTCTGTTTGGTCAATATTATTCTTGTTTTGATTAATATTCTTCTTCTTTCTTTCTGTATCGTTAGTTATCCGTTCCGACGTCTGTCTCTAATTTGTAGTAGCAGTTGTTTATTATTATTTGATTGTTTGAACCTGTCTCGTGCGCCCTCTAGGGGTCACCAAAGAATTATTGGTACATCACAATGGGCATGTTGCCTATCCATGTGGGTTACACATGCATTACTTGAAAAGAACTAGCTCCAGTTATGTATGAACAGTGAAGGTAACGATCTCTTGTGAAAAACGTGAACTTGAAGAAGTGAAAATTGAACAATATAAACTATGAATAATGAACAACTTGAAGCTAAAGTGTGAACATGCTTAACAAAATATGGGAACTAAATGTGCATTACGAATATAATCAGTGTGAGCCCTGCTTGTTTCCCTGCAACAAGAAGCTTCCATCGGGGGGTGATGGAAGACAGAGACACCCTCAGTGTGTTTGAAATGTCCAGTCGATTGCGCAATTTGGTCTTAGTTGCAGTCATTGCCGAAAACCCGGCCTCGCATAGATACGTGGTGGGACACGTTTTCAGCGCTTTTACGGCTATCTCGGGATATTCTGCTTTGGTTTTGATCCAAAAACCCGCAAGAGAGGTTTCCTTATACACACTCTTAAGACCATCGTCATTTGCAATTTCGATCAACTGCTCTTCCTCCTGCGCTGACAAGTTAGGACTATTCGGGATATTGACAAATGGGTTGCGGACCCACTCATTGGTTTGCCGTGGATCTTTGGATGGGAAGTAACGCTCAAACTCATTTGAAAGCGCAACAAGGTGATCGCGCACCAGCTGCGAGAGAAAGGGCCCTGCCTCAGTCTCTCCCAAAACCCCCACTACTGTTTGGAACATATCAAATACACCCCGGTCCACTCGTGGTCCCCACAAATCAAGCTTGCTTTAAATGCAGCGACTTTATCTGCCAGTTTAAAGACAGTCGTCATTCTCCCCTGGAGTGACAGGTTGAGGTCATTAAGCAACCTGAATATGTCACACAGGGAAGCGAGTTTTGACACCCAGTCCTCATCACTAAAATGTGCAGCTAACGGTGACTTTTTTTCTGTAAGAAATCTCTGCAGCGGCTCTCGCAACTCAAACACTCTGGCCAGTGACCTGCTAAAGATGCTTGTTTTTTGTTGCTCATTCTAGCAGTTTAGCTAACTTCGTGTGACACTACCGTTCGCCAAGAACTGATCAAGTGAAGTGAGCTGACCTGAGGCTGCGCAGCGCTGAAGGCAATATGTAAAAGTGTTGAAGGCGGGACAGACAGACGTAAGAAAATAGACCTTGCAAAATGCAAACATGTATGCAATCAAACAACTGCATATAGACCTATGCCATGTAAAAACGTGACATTATTGCGAATTAAATTTAGTTTAGTTCGCATGCATTTTTTTTAAACTCATGTCGTAGGCTACGGCCCGGTTAGGAATGTCCTGCGGCCCGGTGGTTGGGGACCGCTGGCCTAGGCTATATAAGTGCCCTCCGCTGGCTGGTGTTCACATCATCGCAGTTTAACCGTAAACAGCAATCAGAGGTGTCTAATTTTATTCCATAAATATATTGTTTTTATAGACGTAAGTTGCACGCCCTCTGAAAGAGCTTCCATTTACTGCACCATGTAGGCTACTGTAGTGCGGTTTGTCTGTCAACATAAAAAACTCCGGTACCTACAATTTTAAGCACAACTTGGTGGAAAAGTGTAGCACAGGTTAAAGAAAACCTATTCATGTTTGGACTCAAAAGGAACTTCAAAGTATTTCCCATATAGTAGCCTTTTAGCTCACAACGACAGTGAAAGTGGAACTTGGAAAGTGGAAGTCTCTCCACTGAGTGTTACATTAGATGCACGTAAAAAGTATCAACTGGTAGGTTAGTAACGAAGGTAGCCTAATTTTGCTAAATGTGATGACGGCACACAAACTTGGGCAAAAACGTTTAGTATACACTTGTGGTGATAGCCTACAGTTAATGTGAATCGCTGACTATAACCAATGTAGAAGATTTGCACCAAATAGGCCTAAAGGCTGTGGTTGCACAAATCGTAATTTCTGTCAACTATGACAATCTCCATGCATGTTCAGTAGCCTATATTTTTTATTTAGTCAAGCAGTGACATGTGGTTTAATCAGCAAGTTACTTTAAAATCGTAATATATTATTTATAACTTATTACTGTCATTTCAAAGTAATTCATTACATTATAATATTACTGTCTCTGAATTGTAAGGCATTACACTACTATTGTATTACTTTTAAGTTACTTTTACCAAAATAGGTGCAGTGATGGCTCATTATGCAATACAAGGAACAATCATAGCCAGAATTTTGTTTAAAGAAGACAAAAGGTCAAAGTCTGGTCAATTGTAACAGAAATGCTGTAACTTTAGGCTTAGGCCTACTCATTAAAATCAACAGAGAGCCCACTACCTGTATATTGTAACCTAAAACTTAGACATGTCAAGATAGGCTACACAGTGCAGCTACTGGCCATTTTGGTGCCCTAACTGGTGAAATACAGTATTAACCTAAGTATGTCATCATATGGCCAACTATAAAGATGTAATCTGCCTGTTCCCATGGATGGGTAGTATTTCTGAAACATGTAATATGTGTTAAATGCAAAATAGTATTTTGTCATTTGTATTTTATTGGGTTGAAGGAAATGGCTCTGTATTTTGTATCAAAATACTTTATTGGTGTGTATTTTTGTATTTTAAAAATACTGCAAAATACTAAATGTGAAAAACACAAAAAAAGTAGATACTACACACAGGTGTAATGAATGATTGGTAATTAGGCAACAATGGTTTATGTTTATCGCAATCAGCTAATGTGAGAACAGCTGAGCAAGATGACCTGTGCAAGTTCACATAAGGACACTGACAAAGGCAACCATGTCCCATTGTCTCCATGCCAATCTTTAACAGAAAAATGTCAGATATCTCAACCACAATGACATCAATAGATGGTAAGGTGTTGAGTGTGTTTGAATTCCCTTCCTTGTAGCATCCTTTTCTGCATTCCACAGTGGGGAGAAGTTCACCTTGTTTAATTAAATAACAATTATATTTCCTTATTAGCTGCATACTTGAGGTTGGAGATATTAAGGCACGTCAAGTCTCTCAACACCTTACCATCTATTGATGTCATTGTGGTTGAAATATCTGACATTTTTCTTTTAAAGATTGGCATGGAGACAATGGGACATGGTTGCCTTTGTCAGTGTCCTTATGTGAACTTGCACAGGTCAACTTGCTCATCTTTACTTGCGTACCACTTCACACCAGTGCTTCAGACCAGAGCTGATGCTTCAGCAATTAAGGTTTTGCACCTATGTCATAATGTCATGTGACCGTTTGTTTACAACTAGAGTGGTAGGCAAGGCACTACAGAGAGTGGTAGGCAAGCCTACAACAGTCGGGTTGCATAGGCTACACATAGTTACAAATAGCTTCAAAATTGAAATTTTAATATCAAATATTGACCGGGATGCCGACCACTTGTGTAGGCCCTAACAGTTGGTTTTACAATAAGAAGCAAAAAGGCGACAAACGACCGTTTAGCCAAACCTATCCTCGTGGTTGTGGAGGATGATCGTTAGCAGCTGTGAAGTCTTTTATTCTCAAGATAGCCTAATGGTGTAGCCTACTGTCTACGAAGACGTAGGCTAAAATACAACTATCTACAGTCATCCAAAAATGAATTGCCAGAGACAGGCTATGAAGGGAAAAAGTGCAGCATTTTAAACATGGCAAGATTATTTTTACCGGAACAGTTTGTTCTAATTTGTCTCGTGAAATTCGTGCTTGTGGACATCAATCACCTATCTCCTGCCCTTCTATTTCAAGTTATCATGTGTGTCATTTGATTATATAATCACAACAAATGCTAATAAATGAAAACAGAATAGGCTTTTGTGCTATAGGCTAACGTTACAGGTCACTTAGGCTAACTCCCATATGTCAAAATAAACTGATTTGATCCTAATAGTTTAGCGATCACACACAACAACTTAACACAGCAACCTCAAACACCACTGTTGAACCTAGGCTACTGCTTCAGTCATGTAAGAAATAAGCAGTTTATGAATTATCTTTACCCGTTTAATCAAGTCCACATGACCAAAATAACAACATATTTAAAGGCTGAGCTAGCATAACAGCCTAATATAGGCGATGCTGCAATGGATAACTAATAAAAAGTTTCACACAATTAATGAACTTTATCACTCACATTCTGAGTTTTTCTGGGTGGTTATATATCCATGCAGATCGTCTTGGAATAAACCATCGCTGTTATATGATATAATATGTTACAGGATTCATGACTAACGCCATTAATGTTATGATGCTGACTGGCGCTGGCTATAACAGTAGCTTCTAGGCTACCGTTTTAAAGTCTGCTGAGTCTACTGCCTACCAAAACCTGTCGCTGTTCAGTTGAAGTTAAATGATCAAATATTGTTTGATTTTGTGTCAGCTTTCAGAAGGAAGACATGTTCCTTTCTGGTCAAATTCACAGCTTCTAAGAAGGCTATCGTCTTCGTGTAAACCGAGTTTTGAACAGAGAAAAAAGTTAGGCTACCATTAGGCTACATGCAGGTTCTCCGATACAGATCAATGCACCAAATCAGGGCGATTTTAGCGAAACAACGTTCCTGTGACAGGCTATCAAATATTGAACAATGGGATAACGTTTCATCATCACCTTTATTGATGCCTGAAATGTTGACATTGCTGAAATACAGAGATGTAGCCTACTGAGAGGCAGCTGCAGACAACGATGTTCAATGGGTTCAACTTGTCCTTTGCCTACCAGCTGGATGTAAACAAAGCTATAGAACCTAGAATACCTCACATGAAAAACGTTAATAGACCCTTTCAAGAGAGTTCCATTATCAGCATCATAGTTGGCCCCACAAGACTTCCGTTTTAACATTCCATATGTTATCTTAATGCAGAGGAAGTAGATTGGGGCCCAAATAGAACGTTCAAGCATTGTTTTTGTTTACCTTGTTGAAAGGGTCCATAGCTGTCACTGAAAAGCTGTAAGTGTTGTTGAACACAGCTGTTCTCACATTAGCTGATTGCGATAAACATAAACCATTGTTGCTTAATTACCAATTATTCATTTCACCTGTCTGTAGTATCTACTTTTTTTGTGTTTTTCACATATAGTATTTTGCAGTATTTTTAAAATTACAAAATTACTATTTTGCATTTGAAACACATATTACATGTTTCAGAAATACTACCCATCCCTGGGAACAGGCAGATTACATCTTTATAGTTGGCCATATAATGACATACTTAGGTTAATACTGTATTTCACCAGTTAGGGCACAAAAATGGCCAGTAGCTGCCCTGTGTAGCCTATCTTGACATGTCTTTAAGTTCTGGGTTACAATATACAGGTAGTGGGCTCTCTGTTGATTTTAATGAGTAGTGTTTTAATAGTAGTGTAATGCCTTACAATTCAGAGACAGTAATATTATAATGTAATGAATTACTTTGAAATGACAGGTGGGGGGGTCGTCGGTCCAGTAGTGGGCCGGTCCAGGAGAAAATTGCCAGGGCCGAATTTTGTTCCCAGTCCGACCCTGGGCCCACCTGAAGTTGTCCTGGATCTACTGACTAAGCCTTCAGCACAATCATGTCCAGCCTTTGACCATTATGGAAATGTGTTGGTCTACATCGCTGACAAGGTTCTGGGAAAATTTACTGATCCTGAAGGTCCCTGTAAGGAGTGCACATGTCTTAGCACACATGTTCCTAATAGTAGATACACTTTCCTTAAAGACAAACAGTACACTGACCTCGTCTTAGGAGAGAAGGGCCTGAAAGTGCCCAGCACTGCACTGGTGGACTTACTCACAGCCCTGGAGTCTAACTTCCCGAAACACATCAGCAGTATTATTCAGTGTTGGCCTGGGAAAAAAATATTTACTAGCAGCATGGAGGTTGTCAGTGAGTGCAGGGAAGTAGTGTGTAGCAGGGAAGAGTGCAAGAAATCACTTGTGTACTTGGTGAAATTATTCAACAGGATAAGAATTCATCAAGTATTGCGCACCCAAAATCGGCGCATCTCTCAGCCTAATCAGAAACGTAACAGAGAATTCTTGAAGTTAACTCATCAGTAAATTGTTGGCTCCTCACACACTCTTAATGCCACAATGATTTTCTTCCACGTCCATTCTACTCCTTTTTTGTTACATTAACACTTCCATTCTATGTCAATGTTTTCTCTCTTACAAAAAACAAAACCTAAAAAACTTCTCATACACAAATGCACACGCAATAGATGGTGGTGTCTGATTAATTACTGAGATCTTATGGCACCACTTCCATTTTAATACTGTTAGTTGTGTGCACTTGCTAGATTACATATCTTTTTGACTAACACTTCCTTTCTATTTCAATGCCTCTTCTCTCACAAAAGAAAAAAATACAAACAACTTCTCATACACAAATGCACACACAATTAATGGTGGTGTCTGATTAATTATTGAGAACTGTTTATAGTTCATGTGTGTGTAGCCCTCCTTTGCACAAAAGGGCTGACAAATAGAGGAAGGGTATGTAAGGCTAAAGAATAATTATAAATACTCACTGGGACCAGCAAGATCAGAATTTCTAGGAACACCTTCAGAGCTAGGTGTACCAAACAATATTACCAGATAGGTGGTGGTGTTGTTGTCCTGAAAACACAACACTTCTGCTGCTCTTACATAACTTGCACCACTATGCCACTTTCTTTATTACTTAGGTCAAACAGTATTTTATAGTATTTTACAGTATTTGCACTAGTATTTTATTGACTGTCTATGCACAATTTCAACAAAATTTTGCTGCTCTTATTTTCATTATTATTATATGTGCCCTCTTATTTACTTATTTACTTACTTTTTGTTTACTTGAATGTTATGTTTGTCTGTGGACTTAAAATTGGTCAAATATGTCTTGTCTTCACCCGTGGGATAGTGAGAAAACGTAATTTCGATCTCTTTGTATGTCTGGAACATGTGAAGAAATTGACAATAAAGCTGACTTTGACTTTGACTTTGACTTTGAGATAGAACACTCAACACAGTAGTTTATCTTTGGAATGGCAGTAAACCACTTCCTTTTAAAATAAAAAGATGTATGTAATTAAACTATGAAAATAAATAATTAAAGCAAAAATAAAATAAGTATTACCCAGGGAACAAAATAATAAACAAAATGGTAAAAAGATATCTAAATTCCAAATTTACAGATTGAAGAGTCTAAATCTACAGTTCAAAGGTTCTAATTCTACAGTTCAAGGTTCAAAGGTGTCTTATTCTACAGTACAAGATTCAAAGGTTTCTTATTCTACAGTTCAAAGTTCAAAGGTTACTTATTCTACAGATCAATGTTCAAAGAGTCTTTTTTCTTTGCATGCAATTCACAGGTTCATGGGAGGCTCGCCATCAAACTCAATCAAATCCATGCAAAACATAAAAACCTGACCAATGCGGGTTCAAGCGTCGTATCTATATGGGCGAAGACAGGTCGCCGGGTTGCTCGGACAGAGGTCGAAGTACAAATAGATGCAATTAAAGTTTCTCGTGTTGTTTAAAGTAGTTATTTTCGTAAAGGTGTTAAGTTCATAGATGATCTTGGACTGTTCGATTCAGAGTTATTAAATGTTAAATAATGGCGGTCGAGGTAAATTTCATGGCTTTCACCACCTCGACTGTCTTCTGTAGGCTATCGTTCAAGGAAGTGGGCTCCGGTTCTAACGTCTCGCATAAGGCTAACAGCTCACGCGATAGACTTTTCAAAAGTAAATATTCAGAAATAAATTTCTAAAAAATTTTTAAAATATTAAAACTTATTCTAATATGGATGTTTGTGATTTATACAGTTGCAGATCAATTTTAGAAGTGTTTTTTTTTTTTTGCAGTCCTTCTACCTGCTCCGATGTCATGCCCATTCACTACTGTTTAACAGGCTGACTATGCAGGGCTACATGTGCATTTGCTAGATCCCAAAATCGGCACATCTTTCAGCCTAATCAGAAACTTAACAGAAAATTCTTGAAGTTAACTCATCAGTAAATTGTTGGCTCCTTACACATTCTTAATGCCACAATCATCCTCTTCCACGTCCATTCTAATCATTCTACTCATTTCTTGTTACATTAAATAGACTATAAATAGATTTTAAATAGAATATCAATAATACAGTCAAATGAAATAGTAAATATATATATCACAATAGTTTTTTATATTTCCACTGATACCTTAGAATAGAATAATATATGATTGCATAGAGTGAATTGAATGATATTTGAATGTTAAAATAAATATATTTTGTATTTAAAGAAGAATCTTTGAGAGTGGTGTGTTGTCTTGGGGTGAGTCATTGAACTGTGGTCTAGTAATAACCTAAACCAGTCTCCTTTTGAACCTACAGTTTAGAACTAGACTGTTCCCGCACAAGCACAGGCCTTCCCTCGTCGTGCGGGTTACACATGCACAACACATATGGAACATGGAACCACGGACCCCGCCGGCCCGTGAAAAAAAAATAGGAATCAAACCGGTCCATGGTACATAAAAGGTTGGGGACCCCTGGCCTAGGCTACCATGCATGGACTCGTAGGCTATATTTACCCACAAACCAAGCGGCTGCTTGGACAAATCCACTTGAGGGGTGGGGCAGGGGGGCGCGATCGTAACGCACACTGAACCGGTCATGAAGAGGCCAAAATGATTGACCTGTTACCCCCCAATCTAAATGGATGCAACTGCATTTATAGGCTAAGCCTAGGTCTACATGACGGGCCGCAAATAGGCTAAATAACTTAAAAAAAAAAAAAATCCCGGAGGTCACCGGCCCACATGTGGACCGGCCCACCGGGCATTTGCCCGGTTGTGCAGATTACCAGTCCGAGCCTGCTTACGTCTATAAAAACAATATATTTCTGGAATAAAATTAGACACCTCTGATTGCTGTTTACGGTTAAACTGCGATGATGTGAACACCAGCCAGCGGAGGGCACTTATATAGCCTAGGCTACCATGCATGGACACGTAGGCTATATTTACCCACAAACCAAGCGGCTGCTTGGGCAAATCCACTTGAGGGGTGGGGCAGGGGGGCGCGATCGTAACACACACTGAACCTGTCATGAAGAGGCCAAAATGATTGACCTGTCACCCCCCAATCCAAATGGATGCAACTGCATTTATAGGCTAAGCCTAGGTCTACATGACGGGCCGCAAATAGGCTTAATAACTTTAAAAAAAAAAAATCCCGGAGGTCACCGGCCCACATGTTGTACAGATTACCAGTCCGAGCCTGGGTGGGCCGATGTCACACTTCAGGACAGCATCACTGCTCTAGAAACTAAAACAACAAAATATAACATTACCAAATTCACTGACAAAAAAAAAGGTCAAAAATACAAGTTATGAATAGGTTATTATAACTGTCACAAAATCGTTCAAAGACAATACTGTCAATTATTATGTTGTGTGCTAGATTGAAAATCCTCAGTTCTGTCTTTTGGTCTAGACCTGATGTTCTTGGAGATAGCTGGTCCTGGCTGAGCAGTCTACCTCAGAGTTTCCAGCAGTAGACAGCTGGTCCCTGCTGACTACTCTCCCTGACTTCTCTGACTCACACAAGAGATTCTCTCTCTCCCTGACCTCAGTGCAGTCCATTGGATCTTCTTAATGAAGGATAGATGTTTTCAAAGTAAGGAAATCTGCAAGACTTGGCAATTACTATATATGGATAACATTGAATATCATACGTGATATTCAATGTTATCCATATATAGTAATTGCCAAGTCTTGCAGATTTCCTTCCTCAAGTATCAGAGGTATGTTAAATACACTTTATATTCATAATACATATATGTATTATGAATATAAAGTGTATTTAACATACCTCTGATACTTGAGTAGGCATTTTCCAGGCAGTCTTGATTAAGACGATTTGTTAAGAGGAAGGACACTGACCGAAGGTCAGACCACAGCATTTTCAGACACACGATGTTGTGTTGCCACCCCTCCACACATGGAATCTGCTAGTGATGTAGTACTCGAGTCCGGCCTCGGACCCGAGACCGGTCTCAAGACCGATTTCTGCTTTCTCGGACTCGTCTCGGACTTGTTCCTTCAAAGACTCGGTCTTGACTCGGCCACGGACCACAGTGGGAGGAGAAGGACTCGTAATTTCAGACCGAGTCCTCGAGACCAACGCATTTTTTTATGTACATAAAAAAACACACAACACATAACAACAACTAGATGTACCGCATAGCGGTACAAAATATGACCGCCGCTCAGTCCTGTACATCCGTTCCGCGAAAATAAATCACACTTCAATTTGTCTCCATATTTTACTCCATCCCCCACTCTTGAAACTTTTGTGTATGCTTGTTTGGCATGCCTGAGTGTGTGTGTGCGGCTGCACAGAAAGTAGCCTACTGGTGCTGAAAAGGTGAATAGATTGTAGAATAGCCAAAGAAGATGTAGCATTGTTATAAAACCTTTAAAATCTCTAAACAATCACAAGTAGGGCAGTTCATCACAGTTCATCCATTGCAACTGGATTGATGAAAGGTCACTTACACCTGTAGGCTACATTGTATTTGGGAAAAGCAAAAGGTATCAGCATAATGTTATTTATTTATTTATTTATTATGTATTTATAAACAAAAACATCTCTGTCAGTTCCATGCCGTTTTTCACAGCTATCAAAAACAAAGGTCATTTTGGATGGATGGATTTTTTTGAATGTTTCTTCTTCTACATAAGATTTTAGTCATCTTTAGTTCATGTAATACTTTATTGTCAATGCACAAATTAAGTAACAGTAGTCTGAAACGTTATTGTTAATGCACAAATTAAGTAACAGTAGCCTAGTCTGAAACGAAATGCTGTTTTACATCTAACCAGTGGTGCAAATAACTGACATGTCCAAATGGGCCTTGATGAATGAAATGCGTCGCTAGACTGTTCATACACATTTTAACGGGCCAAAGTTGAAGAGCTTTTGTCCGTTATTGTTCGTGCAAATATAGGCTGATTCATGTTCTCTTGCATTGTTTAACTGAGGTCCATGGCTAGTCTGGCTTTCATCAGACCAAGCTCAATCTTTTAAGAAATCAAAAAATAAATAGCGGGCAGATCAGGCTGGGTTTACCCAGCCTAGTCCATAGGCACCCGATATTGTTTAATTTTCCGATTGAGATATACACGCTCTGGCTATTCTAAATGCAAAAATGCATCAGGGAGTTATGACAAAACGGTAACTAACAAACTAGATCCTAATAGAAAGCTGTTAGCTTCCCTAAGCTACAGGTAGGATTATAAGGTAGGCCTATTTACAACATAAATTGTCAATAGGCTATGCTGGCTTACACAAATAAAATCTCCTTTGAAACCAATGGCTTACGCCTTACAGTATCAAGCCGGACTTAAACTGTCATATCGCGGGCTTAAAGTTGTTATAACATTCACGCAGCTCCATGAGTCAAGGAAAGGGCGAATGAAGTAGCCACTTCTAAATGGGACCCACTACACAGTAGCTTAAGGTGTTTTGCTAAAGCAGCCATAATGAAATGAAGGTGTCATTGTTTGGATACTTCACACACACACGTGCTTTTTAATTTCACAGACTACAACTACCAAGGTGTAATCAAAGCACATCGATTCCCCTCGCGACACCCTGCACGCACTTAAAACAAAATAAACAGGCGCCTCAGTCTCAATGCATGTATAGGCAAAACTGTATCAGACCGTGTAACGTTGGTAAATCTTCCATTGCACAGAATGATTTTGTAGCACGTGCAATAAATGACAGTCGAAAGATACAAACAGTGCTGCTATACATTTGCTTGGTATAACCGCATTTATAGTTTTCTACAAATGCAATCAATCAAATGCCTCCATCACTCAACCAATGCTAACGGTAACATTACCTAGGTCCTTATTGATATTACAAGATTAACGTATTCTGCAGTAAAAACCAAGCATGTCCGATAAACATCCTCAGATTTATTTCGGCTTCAAGAAGAAATGGGAATTACACTTCATGTGAACATCGTCCTATCCTTATTAGATGTTCGCTGCGGTAAATTAGTAAATTAGTAAAGCGTCCATTGTTTTTTCCAACCCACTTTTAACTTCCAACAAAATTACGTCTAACTGCAACGATGCGCCATCTAGTGGACAAACGACTACTTCTTGCCAATACTGAAAATGCAGCCATGATGATGATGATGAATATTTATTTTGGCTTTCTTTTAATCCTACTGAATTTGTAATTATGTATCGGCCGTTCTAATACCAATAGTATGTGGGTGCCTGTGTGTGTGCATGTGTATATGTGTGCACCGCCATTTACAGGCCAATGAGTGTACAGTCACTAAATGTACACATAACCTAATTTTTTTAGACCCCCCCCATGGATGAAATTCTACGAAACTTGGCATACCCCCAGAAAATGCCAGGTCAATCATACACATAAAATTTGGTGCAGTTCTGAACATCTTAACTGAAGATAGGGGCGATTAAAGCAGAATAATATTGCATTTTCATTTTTACCGGGGGGTGGGGGTGCAAATCACAAATGAGTGATTATGAGCCAGGTTGATGTGGGCCCTTGAGACCAACATACCATAAAAGATTCTTCATCCTCAGTGCCACGGTTCAGGTAGTTATTTATGAAAAACTGTTTTTTTTTTGCGGTTCAGGGGGCCCAGCACGCGTAAAAGTCTAGTGGGGCTACAATCCCACCAAATTTCATGTACCCCGGTGGTTCGGTGTCCCGGTATCAATGACCAAAAATTCAGGGAGTAGATGACGGAAAAATTCTTGAATTGTGTGCATGTGTGCGTACAAATTTATGTTTATGTGTGTGTGTGTGTGTGTGTGCGTGCTTGTGTGTTTGCCTCATGTGTGTGTTTTGTGCATGTGCATGCATGCGTACATATGTCTACGCGTGAGTATGTGTCATCACATTATGATTACTGTAAATGTATGTGTGTGCGTGTGTATCTGTTTATGCTATGCACATGTGTGCACATGGAATGGGTTAACATGATCCCTGGAGGCAAACATACGGAAAAAATTGGTCATCCTAGGCCCTACAGTTCTCAAGATATTCACAGAGAACTGTGTCTGCCCTTCCCTCCTTTCGGGGGGTCCAGTCCAGCGGGGGCTACAGATCAAAAACGAAGAATGACGGTTCCATGCTATCCATGTGGGGGTACATGCCCACCAAGTTTTGTGTACCCCGGTCTTTCAGTGTCCTGGGAATCCTTGTTGGTGTACGTCACTAAATGTACACATAAATTATTTTATTGTAAGGCCCCCCATGAACGAAAGTACACAAAACTTGGAATGCATTCGGAGGGTGTCATAATGATCCTACACTTTAATTTCGCAGTTTTGACCTTGTCAGCCAGAGATATTGTGATGAAAACACCTAATTTTTTGCTTTTTAATTTTTAACTAGGTGGCGCTATACATGAAATAAGTGGTAATGGGATGGGTTGACATGCCCCCTTAAGACTGACAGAAAAGTCAGAAAAATCTGACTAAACCTATATGACCGCCGCTTCGCTGCGCGGCGGTCATAATAATAATAAAATGCAATGTTGATTATTTGAAAATGACATCCCATCATGCAATGCAAAGATACGGATATATCATGTTTCATATATATATATGAAACATGATGAATAAATGTTTTCAAGTGTCAAAATTATTTTGAACAAGAAAATTACACTGCAGCACTTTATGCAGAAATGCAGAGGCTATGCAGACTAGTGCATTTGTCTGGTAATTGGTAACACCATTAATGTCCATGCACTTGGTGTGACTGGAGATAATATAATATGAACATTTTGAAAAATTGCATTGATCTCAGACCTATTGTCTCTCTAGTTGTCATTTCCCACAGTAAATTTGATGCTAGTGTTCAAATAGACCTTTACAATTGCTGATAGACCGTGACTGTCAGGCACATCAGTTAAGATCATAGCATTAAATTCTGTTACTCTTAAATCTATTTATGATGCTAACATAAAATGGCATTGCATAGCTATGGCACGCACGAGATAGCAATTGCTATCTGGTTGCAAACACTTTGCCTCAGTCAGTAGGCCTACTATTCATTTCGGTCAGGCATTAAGCAAAATGAAGTAATCACTACTTCTCCTGTCGCATACCATCAATATTGTTATTTCTGTTATTTCATTTTAAGCTGGTGCGGGTTTTTAATCAACTCATGCAAGCAACTAATGCAAGCATCTAGTATTTAGAATTCCCTGCTAAGACATTCCCACCAGGTTGAGCCTGAAAATTGTTACCACGATATTTCATCCACCACACTCAGAACTAAAAAAGCATGTCTATGCTATGGAAAATAAATGTGATGAAATGCCAAATCACTTCTGGTGGACTGATAATTTTTGCAATATACTGCAGAACACTGCTTGCGTTTTGACCACTTGCTCATCTTCTCTCACAGTGTGTGGCGTGCATACAAATTGGCTAGCAATTTCGCCAAGCAAAAACGTGACATTTGCAAAAGTTTATATGTGGACTACACTTGCAAAATCCGCGATGGACTAAGCTTAAATGAATTGCTTCGGTGACTTTTTATAGTACAAAAATCACTGTCAATCAAAACAAAAGGAGACGCATTTTAGACCCTCCAATCATCACGCAGAAACTCGGAATCCGGGCCAGCCGAGGCCAGCCCACTCCTCCATTCACCCCCAGAGACGCTGAGCGTCCGTGGGCGGGAAATACTCGCAACATTTATCCTGAAAAAAATCTGTTCAAAGCAGCGCTGGCTCCGAGGAGTTGGAGGCTACGGCTGTCTCCTCCGCCTTTTTGAAACACTTCTGCTAGTTAGTCTGAGTGACACTGGTTGCATCCCCCTTCAGTTATGCATAAATGAACTCCATGGACGATGGCTTCAACAGGGAAATGCACGTACTGTGATGCTACGGGAATGAAAAGGAAATCGAGTAAGTCGATGTAGCTGATTCTGAACGACGCTAACGCATTTTTAGTTAATAAAATATTACCACAATAGTACATATTTGACCATTAACTTAACATTAGCCCTTGCAGTCTAAAAGAACTCGCCTCTGGTGTTGTCGGTTCATTTAATACCATTTATTTTAAAAGTATGTTGAATTTAATATGTATGTATGTTAATGTCAATGTTTTTTTTTTTTTTTTTTTTGTCTGGCGAAAATGAATTTGAGTAAAGAAGTATTATAACAATCGAAGTCTGCAGTATTGTTTCATGAAGATGAAGTTCCCAGGCGTGATGCGTTGTTCGATGTTCGAAATTGTGTTCCTTGGCATTTAGAATGATACCGATAATGCTTTAGAACGCTAGCCTCGACCCAGAGCTCTGCCCAAAGGTCCCGTTTGACGTTGGATTGTCAATTGCTTTATGACGTCACGGGCGGTTCATTATGACATTGGAGACATATCAAATATAATCCATAGCCTTTCAGAGATTGCTTCATTGTAGCTTTATCGCTTTCATGAGCAAGATTACTCTCATATGCCGAATAAGACTTCTCTTCTAAGGCAAACATGAGTTCTGGGAATCTTGGGGAACGACCCCCAAATAGGTGAGTAGATAATTTAGCCTAGTATGAATATTTGTGGTATGACTTTAATATTCATCTCGCTGAGAATTAAGTTCTAGGTGGATGTCCGTGAAACAGGTCCACGCTCAAATACATTGAAGTATATAAGCCAATGACGTAAATGAATTAGCCTAAATAGTTCATGGTATGGCTATAACCTGGCTGAAATGACGGTCGCCCAAGAAATTAACAATATTTGTTTAATTTTAGACGTAAAACTGCAAGAAAGCCGAAAGAACGAGACAACGGCCTGCCAGTTCTGAGCAAGGTATGTGAATAAAAGCACACTTACCGGTAGTTAAATGGTTGAAATAGGAATGGACTTTCCTGACCAACAATTTGGCGAAATGTAGGCTAATCTAGACTGCTGCACATATTGCAGTGTTTCCCATACATTGACTTATTTGTGGCGGCCCACCACAATATCAACACTGACCACCACACAATGATTTTGCAGGTTGTACTAAATTGTGCTTAAATCTGGTTAGCATCATAATCACGCTGTGCTAATTTGTTTAAAAAACAGTTGCATTCAAGTTAGTTCTGCAAACCAACCACCACAAATGGAATTCAATTCTTTGGGAAACACTGTAATGTCAGTGATTTGAATGTAACTATGAAATAGAATGTGAATATTTTATATGGCTGGGCTAAAAAAATAACCTATCAATAGGCAATAAGGAAAAACTATGATTATAGCTTACATAGTGAACAATATTATTCTAAAGGGGAACAGAGGCTGTGGCTTGGGCCTTTCTGGCCAAACTGTCTTGGGGAACCTCATTTATCTGCTCATTTTTCAAGATAGAAACATCACTTGGAAGGCCAAAAATAATTATATCAGTTTTACTTTCGTTCAGTTGAAGAAAATATCTTGCCATCCAGCGTTTGACGTTACTGAGACAGTTAAAAATATTCTCCAATGAACAAATGCCATCAGTGTTCACAGGCAGGTAAAACTGAGTGTCATCTGCATAGCAGTGATACTGAATGTTATACTTATTAAAAATTTAGCCAAGGGGTAGCATATAACGAGAGAATAAAAGAGGGCCCAAAATGGAACCCTGAGGAACACCACACTTTATAGGGGCAGAGGAAGAGGAGAAATTGCCTAAACTAACTGAAAATGATCTATCACTAAGATAAGGAGAGAACCATTGCAAAACAGTGCAATGTGACCAGTCCCTTATTGGCCAGGGTTGAATATTTAGAGGTGAGGACAGTGCTGAAAGTCTGTGTTTTAGGAAAGTGATGATGTGAAAATCTTTTTTTATAGCCGGATGAGTGTCCCCCGGGTCCCAAACCCCACGGTGGAACTTCAGGGACTGCCTTGCATGTGATATCTGGGGAAGGGCTTCGATCGAGCAAACCCCAGAAATCTGGTATACGCATGGTATCTGGTAGACCCTACCAGCAGGTGAGGCCTTTTCATTCCATCCTCACAGAAAGTGTCCCCTGGGATGCACTCTCCTAGTGTGTGCAGTTGGGGGACGGGCGACCCCTCACAGAGTAGGAATTTACCTGAGAACTGGTGTCTCTGCCCATGACCCAATCAAACCCAGTAATCCACCCCTTACCACCACACACACACACACATACAGAGAACGGCAGTCAGTGCTGTACCTCTATGCCTTTGTCCCTATCCCTTTCTCATTCCAGGTAACCCTACCTGCCTCTCAGGAGGTCTAGTTAGTGCCTGTGGCACACCTGGGTGCAAGTCAGCTGGATGAGCAGACTAGATGCTTTTTAAACCCCCCTTTGTCTTGCCACTATATACACCACAGGAGCATTCACATGCTGCAGGAAAGTTGTCACCCGTTCACATTTCATCTGTATCTCTGTCTCTTCCCCACAGCACCATCTTGGCACATTTCCTCATCTGGAGAATAAGCCAGTGTGTCGTAACCCCCTGAAGACCAGCAGCCATAAGGACATCCTGCCCCGTATTGCTCCTGTTATCCACAATACTCCTCCTGTGATCCCGCCACCCAGCGATGTAAGCATGTCAGGGTAGATACATGTGGAAAACTGTCAGGGTTTTCACTGGGACTGTCCATCACTTAAGTGCTTTCACTATATACAGACAGGTAAACCCAAGTGGAACTGTGTTTGACTGAATCTGAATCTGCCATTAAACAGGACGATAGGCCTCGGACCTCGAAATTCAGGTCCAAAGTGGAGAATCTGCCAGAATGCGTCAACAGTAGGACAAGTGCAGGACACTACAATGGAGCAAAGTCACTGCCCCTAACACCAAGAGGTACAGAGAAATTCAAGTGCATTGGGTGATAAAAGACAGCGGATATCTCTGTAATGACTGAGTCTCTCTGGCGACTGATATTTTATTTGTTAAATGTTTTTTCAGAGGCACTGAAAATATTCAGGGATAAGCTGTCGGAGTTTGAGCAGGAAGAGATCATCAACTTTCCGGAGATCTACTTCCTTGGTCTCGATGCCCAGAAGATCGAAGCAATTAAAGGGGCTCCCCAAAACAATGGCTTTGATGATGAGAATGGCATGTACATCAAGGTATCCTGTCTTTAGAACAGTGCAGATGTCATACTGTAGGCATCATTGTATCATTCCTTATGAGGTGTACACGTATTCGGTTGTCCGACGTCATGGGCCTAACAGCTTTTTCCTCCAAAAACATTTACTAGCGCAGCCAGCCGGTTTTTACTTGTAAACCTTATCACCATCACCTCAGTTTAGTGAGGATTAAACAAAATCGGTTAACTTTAACAGAGTAATTGCTGCAGCTGTGCAGCCAGATGATATAATCAAGGGTGCCGTCCAGGTCCACGAAAAATAGGATTTTATTAGGTTGAGTCAACAAGTGAGTAGTAGGATGACAATTTTCTTAAAGGCTACTCTGATAGTGGAAAAAATAGTTTATTTTACTGTCTATAGAGAAAAACGAGCGGCTCTGAAAGCCGTTGGACCCGGAAAGAGAATTATCAGCCTATTATTGCATAATAACCGAATACTTAGGTGTGCATTGTCATGAAATATTGTTTTTCTTTATGGATGTTCAAGGTTTTGCATGACCACCTTCAATACCGCTATGAAGTTCTGGAGGTAATTGGAAAGGGATCATTTGGTCAAGTCCTGAAATGTATGGATCATAAGACCAAAGAACTGGTTGCTGTTAAGATTCTTCTCAACAAAAGAAGGTAAAAAGACTCCATGAATGTATATACTTTCTATAGTTCAATACATATTTCTATTATGTTATTAATTCATGTGCTTTGGGCACAGATTCAAGCAACAAGGCCTGGTGGAGCTCAAGATCTTGGATCGGTTGCGCAAGAAAGATCGGAACAACCACTTCAATGTCATCCACATGAAGGAGTGCTTTATGTTCCGTGACCACCTATGCATCACCTTTGAGCTCCAGGGGTAAGGCTAGTGGACGGCCGGGAAATTAATCTAAGAAAACTTCTCATTAGTTCACCACATGTGAGAAAGATGGTGACCGAAGATGATTAAGCCTCCAGAATAAGGTCAAAATAATCAACGGCAAAATGTATTCAAGAATTGGCACTTGATTACTGTAATGTAATGTGACATTTAAAAAAAAAAAAATAATTCACTTAGCTTTAGTGGTCTAGAGGAAAACCAAAATACATTGGCTAAATGGATATTGATGATGTGTTATTGTTTTTTTATTAGAGCACTTAGCACATCTGATGTGACTATATACTGTACCTTTAAAGAGCCACTTGTTTTTTTTTCCCATGATTTCAGAGATAACCTCCATGAGACTATGAAGAAGAACCGCTATAAGGGCTTCAGCCAAGCCACAGTGCGTCGCTTCACTCACTCCATCCTTAAGTGCCTGCAGATGCTTCATCATGAGAAGATAATCCACTGTGACCTAAAGCCGGTATGCTATCATTGCTCCCCATCCATCTGCTTGCATGATGCAGAATGTCCTGCCATTACTGTTCATGATCTCAATGCTGAGTTGATGGGCGTTTGTTGCAGGAGAACATCGTTGTTACCCAGAACGGCTCGCAGAACATCAAAGTGATCGATTTTGGATCTAGTTGCTTCGATCATGAGAGAGGTGTGTGAGGCACAGCCCTTCCCTGTTCGTCCTCTTCATCATCCCCACAGTCTAGTCTCCCTCTCATCTCACCACTTACCTCTGGGCCTTCTTGTCCGCAGTGTACTCTTACATCCAGAGCCGCTTCTACCGCTCCCCTGAGATCATCCTGGGCTGCAGCTATGGCATAGAGATTGATATGTGGAGCCTTGGCTGCATCATTGCGGAGCTGTACACCGGCGTGCCACTCTTTCCTGGAGAGAATGAGAAGGACCAGCTTGCCCTCATCATAGAGGTACTGTCTAACAGCAATTGTTCCGTGTATCTAACACAGGTTCTCCATTTTGTGAATGAGTGCTGCAGTTGCATGTCATGATCGTTGAGGTGTGTTTGTGTCTCAGGTGCTGGGAGTGCCTCCGGAGGAGATGCTTCAGACTGCGCCTAGGATGAAAAAGTTTTTTGGTGAGTTCCTGATATCAGGTGCAGTCATGCTACAGGACATGACCTGAGGAGAAGATGGCCCCATGAGAGTTTGTCCCTATGTAAACGATGAGCCTTTTCTCCCCCAGAGCCTAATGGCAAACCAAGGCCCTACACTAATACCAAGGGCAAGACCAGAAAAACTGGATCCAAAGATCTGGCCAGCATTCTGAAGACCTCTGATCCACTCTTTCTGGACTTCATCAGGGGCTGCCTTGCGTATGTATCAGTGCAGTACAAAACATAGAATCCAAAATGAGACATAGGGCAACACAGGGCAGACATAGGGTAGAGTGAGAGGGATATGGTGGCATTTTATCGTTTCTAATTATGCTCACATATAGATTCTTTGACACTTCACTACCTTATGCAGCTGGGACCCAACTAAGCGCATGACTCCGGATGAGGCCCTTCAGCATGATTGGTTTGCTGAGGCCAAAAACAGGTGTCACACAAGGATCCGTACCTCTAGGAAGACAGTTGAGGTCAACACCCCTCCCCAGTCCCCCAAGCAGGCGGCCGAGAAATCCATCCCTCTGGTGGCCGGGAAGTCCATCAAGCAGGTGGCCGAGAGGTCAATCACGGTGGCCGATAAGTTTCACCGACTCTACTCTGCTAAGTCCTACAAGCAGGGCCAAGCAGGAAAGACCGATAGGCAGAGCCCCGGGAGAGACAAGCTGGCTTCTCTGGACCACCAATCTGTACCAGGTGCGACGGCCTGGAAGTATGCAGCGGAGGGAGCAATCAAGGTCCCCAGCAGTGGTGGCAGCAGGTGCAAGGTGGCCAAACCAAAGTCAGCCCAAATTATCATCCCCCATGGATGCCACAACCCTTACTTCAGACCTGGATCTTAAACAGGTCTGGCCCCGCCTCAACTGAGAGGCAACAACTAGGGCTGTTTTGAGGGTGGTTTTAAGGTGGTATTGATTTGCTCATCCTTCTCGTGTGTATCCTTACATTCTTGACGCTAAGGGCCGGATCCACCCAAACTTCAGGAATATTTGGACATACAGGAGGTATTGACAACTTAACAGCTAAGTTACCCCTTGCCCTCAAACTGATGCCCTTCATTAGGCCTACTGGCTATAGGGTCAAGGATGATGCTTGATTTGTGTGTGTCTGTGTGTGTGTGTGGTGAGGAAATGACAGTGCTATCACACCACTGAGGTTGAGTAACCTCCTGGCACACCTCAGCTCCCAAATTAAAAAAGTGCTCACCTTTAAATGTTAAAGACCAAAAACATGTCAATTGGTAAACTGGTGGACCATGCTGAATGACAACTTTGCAATGGTTCGTAGGAAATTAATTGGATATACACTTTGGATATTCGGCCACCCCTTTCTAAATTTCTTACTATGCTCCCAATGTAGCATTTTAGTAGACTAGTCATTGTATTTGACATCTTGAAGATATTATATTGCAAGTATATTGGTGCTCCTAAGATGAAATATTTACTGCAGACACACCTTTGTAAAGTATTTCAGCCTGCATATATTACACAGCCTGAATTAAATCACTGAGCTGTATTTCTAACCTCTACATTTGCATGAATGTACTTGTCCATCTGTTATTAACACCCAAGGGAGCAGATGTCAACCCTTAACTTTCTCACTGTAATTCTGTCATTTGTTGCCACTTTGCAATGATTCTTCTATTGGATAAATAATTTAACCAAACCTTCCTACCATGCACCTAAAGCAGAATTATAACATTGAGTGCGGATCACTTAAAGGGATCTACGCACCTTTGTAACATAATTAAGTCTTCCTTTATCACTCATTCTCTGAATTGACCACTGAACCACTGAGTCCGAATCATTGTTTTTGACGTACGCACCTTTGGTTTATATTATCAAAAATAACATAGAATAATAATTAATCGACCTCTAAAACTGAGCTTTGCATGGATATATTTGAACATCTATTATTTAAACATGGGAGTAGATCTTATCCCTCATATACTCATCTAGTCACAGTAATTCTCTACCAAAGATGCAGAGAGTACTGCCTAAAATTCCAGATTGATCATGATTTGTTTTGAAGTGTGATGGCTCCATCTAGTAGAAATGTTCCTGACCTGAGTGATTGTGACGTGATATGATATCATAAGCAAGCAGCATCATTGACCTTAAGCTTTTACCAAACCATCATTATAGACACAATTGGACCCCCACACACACACACACACACACACACTCCTAAATAAAATTAAAAAAAAAATAGACCAAATTTGACCCTCCACAGCATTGGCATCCCCAAATCAAACTTTGGTTCATCCTCGCCTCTGCCACATATTGTACTTACCCAAACTGCCATCACATTGGGACTTTGCCTACAGCACTGCAGATAATGACACCTAGACTGCGCCTGTTGGGCCCCTCTGCACTTGACCATCATGACAGACTCAATGGGACTTCCCCATTAGTCCCCCACAATACCCCGATCTCTCCCCATGGCACTAGACATATAATTCACTTAACATAACAGTTCCCCATAGCCACCCATATCCCATTCTTCCCTAATAAATGACAAGCATGCAGTTGGTGGCCATGTGTTTTTCTTTTAGGTGACTTTGATCACCTCCTTCCTTCCTGGTTTGATTCCCCCCCCTGTAAAACAATTGTTAAATTGGATATCGGTATTAGCAATGCCTGTGCATATTGTGTGTCATACATATGTAATTATATTGTGTGTGTAGATATTTATTATAGTGGATGGAATCCACTATCTTGAAATCTCCTGGCTTCTTCTTATTATAACCTTTTTTCTTTTTACCTTTTCAAGAATTAATGCGACTCTAACCGCTTAACATACAGACATGTTGAAATAACCGTTCTGAAGGTCTGGAGTGGGGCAAGAGATGTATTTTTTCAGATTTTTAAAAAAGTTTATACTTTTTGAGAAATAGGGGATTAAAAATGTTAAAAAGCTCATTTTCCCCCCATAAACTTCAAAGGCTGTGATGTCATAATGGCCTAAAGGCAGCTGCGCTTGCTTTCGAAGTGGCATAAATAGCATTGAAACTTTCGAAGTGGCATAAATAATAGCATTGAATGTAGACATGTGGCATCATTTCTAGCTAATAAAAATAAATATATCCATCTAAACGTGTTTTACCTGCTAGGCAGCAGCTTAGCCACATAACACGGATTCCATGGCAGGTAATAGAAAGAAAGAAAATTCCAGTGGATATTTCACGTCTTCTCAAAGACTGGCGGCTGTTAAGAGCGACGTTTTTTGCCAAAAAAAATAAAGGTAAAACACGTCCGTGAATTTAAGGATTTTAACCGCATGCTGTGAAGTGACATGCAGATCTCTTTTACGGAGGAAACCCATGCTAAAATAAAACTCTGTAGTCACGAATTTGATCATGTTGGTATGAATATATGTAGTATGTGATTCCTACAGTGTAAAAATATACTAACGTCTTAGAAACGTTGTAAAATTATTGAAATAGATTAAGAAAGCCACCGCTATGGTGATTTCTAATGGTAGTTTGATTTGTTTAGATCCAGTGAAATTGCTGCCTTGGCAACGCTACGTCATGGCTTCGGGACTCTGTTCCATAGCTCTGTTCCCGGGCTAATTATGACCGCCGCTTATAGGTTTAGTCAGATTTTTTTTTTTTTTTCTTTTTTTTCGCATGCCCAAATTTCCGTCAATGATTCCCGGGACACTGAAAGACCGGGGTACACGAAACTTGGTGGACATGTAACCCCACATGGATAGCATGGAACCATCGATTTTCGTTTTGATCTGTAGCCCCCCCGCTGAATTGGACCCCCCCGAAAGGAGGGTAGGGCAGACACAGTTTTCTGTGAATATCTCGAAAACCGTAGGGTTTAGGAGGACCATTTTTTTTGTATGTTGATCTCAAGGGGCCATGTCAACCCATTCCATAACCACTCATTTCATGTATAGCGCCACCTAGTTAAACACAAAAAAGTAAAAAATGAGGTGGTGTAATTGAAGGTATCTGTGACCTAACATAGTCAAAACTGCACGAAATTGGAAGTGTAGGATCATTATGACACCCTCTGTATGCACGCCAAGTTTTGTGGAATTCCGTTCATGGGGGGCCACACAATAAATTAATTTATGTTACTATACACCAACTGGCCTGTAGGTGGCCGGAGACAGTTTTCTGTGAATATCTCGAGAACCGTAGGGCCTAGGAGGGCCACCTTTTTTGTATGTTGGTCTTAAGGGGCATGTCAACCCATCCCATTACCACTTATTTCATGTATAGCGCCACCTAGTTAAAAAATTAAAAAGCAAAACATTAGGTGTTTTCATCTCAATATCTCTGGCTGACAAGGTCAAAACTGCACGAAATTAAAAGTGTAGGATCATTATGACACCCTCTGAATGCATGCCAAGTTTTGTGTACTTTCGATCATGGGGGGCCTTACAATAAAATAATTTATGTGTACATTTAGTGACGTACACCAACAAGGATTCCCGGGACACTGAAAGACCGGGGTACACAAAACTTGGTGAGCATGTACCCCCACATGGATAGCATGGAACCGGCATTTTTTCGTTTTCATCTGCAGCCCCCAGCTGGACTGGACCCCGAAAGGAGGGTAGGGCAGACACAGTTCTCTGTGAATCTTTTATGGTATGTTGGTCTCAAGGGCCCACATCAACCTGGCTCATAATCACTCACTTGTGATTTGCCCCGTAAAAAATGAAAATCAGTAGGATTAAAAGAAAGCCAAAATAAATATTCATCATCATCATCATGGCTGCATTTTCAGTATTGGCGAAGTAGTCGTTTGTCCACTAGATGGCGCATCGTTGCAGTGAGGCGTAATTTTGTTGGAAGTTAAAAGTGGGTTGGAAAAACAATGAACGCTTCATACAAGGACTGTAATTTACGCTTGCGAACATCTAATAAGGATAGGGCGATGTTCACATGAAGTGTAATTCCCATTTCTTCTTGAAGCCGAAATAAATCTGAGGATGTTTATCGGACATGCTTGGTTTTACTGCAGGTACGTTAATCTTGTAATATCAATAAGGACCTAGGTAATGTTACCGTTAAGCGTTGGTTGAGTGATGGAGGCATTTGATTTATTGCATTTGTAGAAAACTATAAATGCGGTTATACCAAACAAATGTATAGCAGCACTGTTTGTATCTTTCGACTGTCATTTATTGCACGTGCTACAAAATCATTCTGTGCAATGGAAGATTTACCAACGTTACACCGGTCTGATACAGTTTTGCCTATACATGCGTGAGACTGAGGCGCCTGTTTATTTTTGTTTTAAGTCGCGTGCAGGGTGTGAGAGGGAATCGATGTGCTTTGATTACAGCTTGGTAGTTGTAGTCTGTGAAATTAAAAAGCACGCGTGTGTGAAGTATCCAAACAATGACACCTTCATTTCATTATGGCTGCTTTAGCAAAACACCTTAAGCTACTGTGTAGTGGGTCCCATTTAGAAGTGGCTACTTCATTCGGCTTTCCTTGACTCATGGAGCTGCGTGAATGTTATTACAACTTTTTCGCCGCGATATGACAGTTTAAGTCCGCTTGATACTGTAAGGCGTAAGCCATTGGTTTCCAAAGGAGATTTTATTTGTGTCGCCAGCATAGCCTATTGACAATTTATGTTGTCAATAGGCCTACCTTATAATCCTACCTGTAGCTTAGGGAAGCTAACAACTTTCTATTAGGATCTAGTTTGTTAGTTACCGTTTTGTCATAACTCCCTGATGCATTTTTGCATTTAGAATAGCCAGAGCGTGTATATCTCAATCGGAAAATTAAACAATATCGGGTGCCTATGGACTAGGCTGGGTGAACCCAGCCTGATCTGCATGGACATGGACCTCAGTTAAACAATGCAAGGGAACATGAATCAGCCTATATTTGCACTAACAATAACGGACAAAAGCTCTTCAACAAGAGCATCATCAAGGCCCATTTGGACATGTCAGTTATTTGCACCACTGGTTAGATGTAAAACAGCATTTCGTTTCAGACTAGGCTACTGTTACTTAATTTGTGCATTAACAATAACGTTTCAGACTACTGTTACTTAATTTGTGCATTGACAATAAAGTATTACATGAACTAAAGATGACTAAAATCTTATGTAGAAGAAGAAACATTCACAAAAAATCCATCCATCCAAAAATGACCTTTGTTTTTGATAGCTGTTGAAAACGGCATGGAACTGACAGAGATGTTTTTGTTTATAAATACATAAAAAATAAATAAATAAATAACATTATGCTGATACCTTTTGCTTTTCCCAAATACAATGTAGCCTACAGGTGTAAGTGACCTTTCATCAATCCAGTTGCAATGGATGAACTGTGATGAACTGCCCTACTTGTGATTGTTTAGAGATTTTAAAGGTTTTATAACAATTCTACATCTTCTTTGGCTATTCTACAATCTATTCACCTTTTCAGCACCAGTAGGGTACTTTCTGTGCAGCCGTTTTTTACACACACTCAGGCATGCCAAACAAGCATACACAAAAGTTTCAAGAGTGGGGGATGGAGTAAAATATGGAGACAAATTGAAGTGTGATTTATTTTCGCGGAACGGAGGTACAGGACTGAGCGGCGGTCATTTTTTGTACCGCTATGCGGTACATCTAGTTAGAACACTGGCACAGGTGTCACCTGTGAATTCAACCGTCTCAGCTTCTAATGCATACAATCTGATGCTCCCTAAAACTACACATCCTGTTTAAGTGTTTCCCCTGTGTCAAAATAAAAGTCACAGCCATATCTCATGCTTTGAGCATTATATCCAAGGGGGCAGGCGAATTCCCGGAAGTAGAAGAATCGACGTAGGCTGGAGGGACCACCTCTCTGCTAACTCCCATAGAAGGCCATTCATTCTAGGATTTTTTTGAAATACCATAACTTCATATAACATATATCCTGTGTCGATATTGTAGCTTCTGTGTAATCCACATAAACACTACAAAGGCAAAACAGACTCCACTATCTCGTCCGTAACGTTGGTTACCCGTAAGAAGAATGGTTAGCTTGTTCGGTTGGAGGGAAGCTAGCTTTGACGTAATCCCTCTTTCGCGCCGTAGGGAGATAACCGTATTGTTTGGATAAGAAGCTCAGTCCACCTTACTGTCTATGACGGTAACTCATAAGCAAAACCTAGCATACACGACCGTATGTTAAGGTAAAGCATTACACAGAGGCAACCTAATAATAATAAAAAAAAGTAAACCTAATTTTTTTAAAAACGGCACTAATCATTTCAGAGGTTTTCGATGGATTGACCGTAGGTCGGGAAAGTGGAAAGATTAGCTTCAAGGCTATAACTTTTTTGTTTTGTTTTAGCATGACTGTTTTTGAAGATGATCATGTATGGTAGCTTCAACATTAACACGACTTGGTGAGGATGATATTAATAATAATACATAAATAAATGTTTAACTTTGATGACTTTGAAGGCGAAGGAAGTGTGAGAAGAATTTCTGTGTATCTATCATATGAGTTACAAGATTCAGTTCGATGGCTAACGTCACGGAGTTAAGTGTGAGTCTGCGCAGTACTGGGGGGACCAACTGAAAAATCGTTCTATTTGACTCTGTGCCCTCCCATTGAAAACGACGGAGTCTGTTCGTCCATTTCTTTTACTGTCTATGATTATATCTCCAGAACGGTTTGACGCATATGCTTCAAATTTGGTACAAGTGTTTGTATGGACTCAAAGATGAAGTGAGTTGATGTTGGAGGTCAAAGGTCAAGTCAATAAACACTCTGAGTGCGATATCTCAAGAATGCCTTGACATACATGCCTGAAATTTGGTATGACTGTTTGTATGGACTCAAAGATGAAGTGAATTGATGTTGGAGGTCAAAGGTCAAATGTCAAGGTCAAAAACACCTTGAGTGTTATATCTCAAGAACGCCTTGACACACAAGGTCTTTTGGTATGAGGGTTTGTATGAACTCAAAGATTAAGTGATTTAATGTTTTTTTTTTTCACGGAATTTCCCCACCAACATTAAAGGAACACGCCACCCAATGTCAGTAGTAATATATGTTCTTACCTTAACTTTCACGAGTTGAGTCATACCTCTCCCGTGTCGGTACGTGCACTCAAACGCTCTGGTGCGCGGCTGGACTGTGTTAGCATGTTGCTATGCTAGCTGGCTTTGCCGTAACTAGCCGTAGAAGTAATCAAAAACATCCATGTTTTCCATTGTTTTGGGTGGCGTGTTCCTTTAAGCCAGCAGCTTTCCATCCACTATTGTAATTCCTCTGGCGTTACATTCTAGTTGATACAGTATAATGCTCATTGTAATCATTGTTAAAGAATAATTCTGGTATTTAGCACTTTGAGTCCCTTTTCTGGTTTGTTTTAAATGAACTAGAGTGGTGGACACCGAAATTTTGACGATGGGTCCTGTCTCGACTTTCTGATTCGTTTTGAATTGAGTGGCTGGCTATGGGCATGCACAAACATGTCCTTAAAACAACCCTTAACATTCGTTTTCAAAACTGTGCAACTCACCAAGTGGTTAGTGGTGTTTGTTGATTATTAAAAACAAACATTTAAACCTTTAAATACTATAGTACTTGGGCCAGTTGTGGCCTACTGGTTAGGGCTTCGGGCTTGTAACCGGAGGGTTGCCGGTTCGATCCCCGACCAGTAGGAATGGCTGAAGTGCCCTTGAGCAAGGAACATAACCCCTCACAGTGTGCTGTATGTTGGGATGTGTGTTGTGTGTTGATGTGTGTTGGAGAAGCTTCCGGATGAAGGGGAGAGGGGGGGCAGTGTACTGCAAGTATGGTGAAGGGACTTACTATTGCAAGCAGAGTACTGTATGTATGGAGTAGATAGAATACATTGGTGATTATTTCAGTCAGCGGTGAGTAGTAGGCTATTGTAGTTAGGGATGTACAGTAATGGTATGAAAATTTAACCTCATGGTTTTCAGTATTATCGCAGTAATTTTAAAAGTGTCTTCAATATGTTTAGAAAGCAGTAATAGGCCTAAACAAGCTGAAATAGTTTCAAAATGTGACAGTGTTTTATTATATTACAAAAATATAGGAAAAACCTATAGGAACCTATAGGAAAAATCAAAAATGCAACTCTTAACCAAGGACACTGGAACTCTACAAAACTTGAACTGATATTGCAATACACAAACTTACCTTTTGTCAGAGGGGGTCAATAAACTTGACACTTTTGCAGCATGTGTTATTTTATTTCATGTTTGATAGACGACACAAATAAATTACATTAAAACAATAGGCATTAATAATTACAAGTAGTTTTAAGTAGTTGTTAAAGTAAGTAGCATAAAGTAATCAAATGTGATTATTTGCGTAACTGCATATAACACTCACAGAGCAACAGGCGACCTTCACTATACTCGTCTGAAACAAAAGGAAGCATGTCTCTGAAATAGAATCCTTAGTCTAGCCACAGTCTTCACACATACAGCCTCATCATAAGGAATGTGAATAATCACCTGTTCTGAATGAGACCAAATCAGTAATTTGCATGCCTTTAACTTTGTACAGAACAAGCTAATTTGAATTTGCATGTAGATTAGGCTGTAACTTGGGAATACCCTCTACAATCTTTACATCATATTTTTGACTCCCCATTAATGCATCCAGTGTTTCATTTGCTTTTAGGAAAGGCCATTTAATTTCTAGCAGCTCCCCTGAACTCAGAACCCCATCAGGGCTGGCAGACAGCCAGGGCTCTCCAGGACACAAAACTGTGCCATGGCGTCTTACCCTGTAGCCACCGTCTTCTAGCCATTTCAGGGCCAACACCTCACCCACCACACCATGTCTGGTAGCAGCATTTCCATGAAAACGCGGAAAGACGTGTTGCTGTAAGAAGACTTGGGGGCTGCTTCTCACCGGCACCTTGCAAAGCTGGCAGTTATTCTCAATCTGCGAGAGTCTTGCCAGAGGTGAGACGCACTCTGCTCCTGAGTCAGTAGCTCCAGTCTCCGAGTCTATTGCCCAAAAGCCTTTTAAAAAGCAGAGCAGCGAGAGCGGATGTTGGAGCCATCGTGCTCTGCGTGGGTTGCTGCTGGAGGCTCCTGAAAGTTCACGGCAGGTGTTTCAGCATTTACACACTTATGTAAGAGACTTGACATGGGCAGCTTCAAATGTTTCAATCCATTACGAAGAGCCTCTTGGGTGTGGAAAAGAGGGGTGTGAGGTAGATGGTGGGGCCCTACATCACATGCTTGATAAAGAATCACTGGCCCTATGGTGGGTAAAGGAAATTTCAGCAGCTTCGGTGTGATGTTCCTTTGGGTCCCGCTATTCCAACGCCGCTGCTCATCAGTACTGGCAACTCCTGTCAGGCCATTGGACACTGCATTTTCCACCTAAAAACATGAATTTGTGTAATTACAATGCATACAATGCACAGATGAACTTGCTCTTGTACAGCAGATTACGATGGGCTAGCCTCAGTTTCAGTGGTGAGATGTAGGGTTTTGTCTTTCTATTCTAACGTCATGGTGTTATATCGCTAAGTTGGACTACTAGACATATTCTAATCGCTTTTGAAGCTTCAAGTGATTTTGCAGATGATTTTTCAAATAAATTGTCTATTTAATGGAAAATATATGTTCATTTTGAATTTGATGCCAGCAACATGTTTCGGAAACACAATGTAAGCACTGAATATAAGTAGTAGGGTGCATCATTTGCCCCACTTTTTTCATTTTTTTTGAAAATCAATCTGTACCTAGAATAGATTTTTTACACTAACTAAATTAAACTTCCATGAGAAATTTTATAAAATTCTATTGATATCTAAGGGGTCCACCGAGCTTCTGAAGTTTCCAACTAACAACGGACATACAAATATAATTTTTTTTCTTAAATAATGGCAAAATAATAGATCTAGCCCTATAATGTCAAAGAAAGTTGAATATAAATATGTACATTAGCATCATTTGGTGCCAGCTGTGTGTCTCTATCTTTATTACTTCCTGAGATATGGCAGTTGTCATTTCACATGGATTTTCCATAATAACAGGATGAAAGTAAGCTATCAATAAAATCTTAAATTATATTCCATTAACTAACATTACCCTATTCTAGAACTATGAACACCTTACATTTCAAAGTGTAAGACAAACTGTAAACCTCCTACAAACATATTATATGACTGAGCAAATGGGTAATCCATGAATAGATAGAACATACATAATTCTTAATAACTAACCACCATATGATGTTGATGTTTTAACATCAAAGAACACACACTCTTTACATGTTTCCCTTCCTCTTCCTCAGGTTTGGTGTTTTCTCTTTGTGCAGAACATTCTGGTAATGTTCTTCGCCTCTTGCAGAGCCTAGTCTGTGCTGAGCTTCACATTACGCGGTCATTGACCACATTCATGGACTCCAAGTGAATCAAGGCCTCCTTGTAGGCTGGGTGAGCAGGCCAGGTTGAGATGTCAGTGGTGAGGAAAGCAGGGTCCAGCTGCAGAAGATGAAAGATATACCACAAATCAGGTCCCAGGTTTGCTAGTGTCGTCTTTTGGGTTATCTTTCCTGGAAATTTGGGCTTGCCGAAACCTGAGCCATATCTATCATTTGGACATGTGGAGGAGGTAGATGGTTTGACAGCAGGCAAGCTGGTGGCCAGGGATTTCTTGTGCTGAAGTACCACTGGTGTCTCTGAAAGGCCTTCATTGCACTCTTGAAGATCACTGCTGAAACATGTGAATACCGAAGCAAATTCTTGAAGAACTGCAGGTCGTTCCATGATGCGTCAACAGCCACTGAACACTGCAACCACCAAGATGAGGCCTTGATTCACTAAGAGTCCATGCATGTGGTCAATGACAGCGCAGAGCGTAATGTGAAGACTACATAGGCTCTGCAAGAGGAGAAGAACTACCAGAATGTTCTGCAGGTGGTGGAAGCAGACAGAAAGAAAACACCAAACCTGAGGAAGAGGAAGGGAAACATGTAAAGAGTGTGTGCTCTTTGTAGCGGTTCGGACTTGTAACCGGAGGGTTGCCGGTTCAAACCCCGACCAGTAGGCACGGCTGAAGTCACCTACTGTAACCCCCTACTGGCACCTACTGTAACCCCTCACTGCTCCCCGAGCGCCGCTGTTGTAGCAGGCAGCTCACTGCGCCGGGATTAGTGTGTGCTTCACCTCACTGTGTGTTCACTGTGTGCTGAGTGTGTTTCACTACTTCACGGATTGGGATAAATGCAGAGACCAAATTTCCCTCACGAGATCAAAAGAGCATATATACTTATAGTTATAAGGATTTTCATATAAGACCATGACTGGACTACCTTCACATCTGCTTTTTATAGATATTGGGACATATCGCTACGCTAAAAATAGGGGGAAAATGCAATATTTTAGAAACAAATGAAGCTAGAGATATCAGACTGGTACCAAAAGATGTGCAATAGCCACGTTTATATTCAACTTTCATTGACACTGTAGGCCTAAATGCATTATTTTGGAAGTTATTTACGAAAAACTGATTTTTCCAGAGCGGGGATACAGGCTCTGCTAAGAAGCAACTTTAGAGGCTTGGTGGACCCCTTAGATACTATTCAATCCAGCTAATATTTTACACATTTTCTTTTCATTAGTATTGTCACATTTTAAAATTGGGTACAAGTTGAATTTCCAAAATTGGGGCAAATGATGCACCCTAATAAGTAGACTACATTTTCTAATTTTCTAGACATTGCCGTTTTGGCTGTACCTTACAGTTTATTGGTGGTGGTGATTAAGGAGCTGGGCTAGAATGCAGTAGCCTGAAAAACTGTTTAATTCCCAGTTTCCACTGTGTGCCCTTGAGCAAGCAACCCCAAGTTGTACCAGGGACAATGTAATATAATTTACATAATGTAAGTCACTTGGATGAAAAGTGTCAGTTAAAAACACTAAATAAATAAATTTTATAGGGGTTTTAATTGTAACATATAGTCAACCTATTTTTTCTGTAGTAGCACTAAAAGAGGTGTTAACTAAGCTGGAGATGGTGCTGGACCAGCAGTCCACCATCCTACGGCTGCTCCAGCATCGGGAGGGGACAGCTGTAGCAGCGCCTGAAGGCCTACCACTCCATAGCCCCGCTCCTGGCCCTGGAACAGAGCCTCCAGGATCAGGATCAAAGAGACAAAATAGTGAGAAATTTAATTTAAACCAAGGAACGATATGCATTCAAACACAAAATGCACAAGAACTGTGCCAGGACAAAAGAATGTCATTTTGTTTATCAGAAACTTGATCGTAAATGGTTGTTTTTTTAGATCAATTACCTGGCCATAATTGGGGGCGCAGATGTGCGTGACTACACTTGGCGGATATTGGGGCGCCTTATATCAAATGGGCTGGCCAAGGGGCTCAACTGGTGGGGGTCAATGGAGAGACCTCCTTGACCAGCCTCCATCTGAAGGAGGTGATTACTGGTAATTATATTTGGGCTCATACAGAATTTTGATATCAGATGTTGAAATAAGCTTAAAGGGGAATATTGGCGATTTTTCACAGATCTCTTAACAGCTAGAGCTGCCAGGCAGCTACAGTGCTACACTCTGGGAGCATGAACATGGGGGCTCATGCACATGCCCCCAGAGTGTAGCACTCTAACTGCCTGGCAGCTCTAACTGAACAGTTCTGTGCATCAACTTGAGTTAGGTAGATCAATTGTTTTTGGGGTTTTTTTTCTTCATACTGACAGTACTCGAGCTCGAGAAAACAGATCTATGTAAAAAAAAAAAATCACGGTAATTCTCCTTTAATACCACATAATGGCAGTATGTATTTATGCATCCATTCCATTTTCCATTTTCATTTATACCAAAGCTGCTGTACGCCAAAACCCGCTGTCCGCTGGTGCATCTGAGGCAGCTGTGGAGACTATAATGAAGAGGTGGCTGCAGCTGGCAGCAGACCGCGAGGAAAAGCGAAAAAGGAGGGTCCTCACCAAAGAAAACGTTTGATTGTGCGTGTGTGTTCAAAGTTTGTAATCAATTTGTAATCAGTTTTTTTTTAATTATTATTGTCTGTCTTAATCTTTTTTTATTATTGTTTCTGTTAAAGGAGAATTCCGGTGTAATATTGATCTAAAGTGTGTTGCAACACGATACCGAGTGTGAACGTATGTCTCATAGCTCATCTCGGCTTGTCCCCTGCACTCAGAAATCTGGCGCTAGTTAGCCGATGCTATACAGACAGTACCTTCAGGAAGTTTACCATTTGCCGCCATCTTGAATTTAGTCACGATAAGTCGAGCGACGAGTACGAATGAACAGGTATGATAAGGAATCAGATTCCAAAAATAATTCAGTGGAAATGCATGGATTCCAGGAAGCAACTGGACGTCTCGAATCAGTGTCGAGGCTTCGAAGCACAAGTGTTTCGAAACACTGCTTCAAAACGTGGTTCAAACAGCCATGTCATGTGACCACTGCTTCGAAACATCGTTCAAAATCCCCATGTCATGCGACCAAAGTTAAGTGGACCTTCGGTGCATTTAACCGGTGTCGGCAGGCGTGCCCGCGCGTTCAATTAACAGTGTAGCTTTCTCTTAAGAAATAACCATGATGGTGTAGTGGTTAGTAAGGGTGTTTTTTTGCACGGTAGCCCAGGCTGCTCAAATGTGGGTCGATCGCAGTTTGATTTGTAAGGTATTGTTTCAGATCGTATCTGTTTAATGTTTTCTTACTTCACCATTAACCACACAGTTTCAACTAAACTCTCAGAATGGTCAAAAAGCAAGAGTTTTTATAAGAAGAAAGTGATTTAGAGAACACATAGTGGCAGCAATAAGATTCTCTTTATTGTGACTTCATGTAGTCTCCCATCCAGTTATTGACCAAGGGCATGCTGCTTAGCTTTTGACAAAGACTGAACACAGGTAACACAGCGAGCCATGAACATTAAAGACTACATCTCCAATACGAAGCATTTGACAGATTTGTTTCACCCTAAATAGCTCTGTGGTGTCGGAATTGTTTCAAAGCTTCGGAACAATTCGGCACAATTGCTTCGAACATTTCAGTGTTTCATAAAGCCTCGCTTTGCCCATCCCTATGGGATAGTAATTCCAGTATTTGGGTCAATGACGTGACGCTCATTTTTTTGTGTACATATGGGTTACATACATTTAAAATTTGAAAATAATTTGACAAATTATATCAAATATCATTTTCATCAAACCCTAATCTTAAAGTTTTGGATTTATTTAATTTTGAAAGAGTATTAACTGAATTTGGGTAAAATCAAACACGGTGTAACCACAAAAACATGAACCAAATAATTACACTTGCTGAAAAAAAGTGAAATTCTCTCCAAAATCCCTTCTAAAATAATCTGGCATGATCTTGCACAAGAACTTTTCTATATTTAATACAAGTAATGAAACCCCATTGTTCTGAATGTTTGAATTAATATGGGGAATCGTGTCTGTCACATCAACCACTTGTCAGGGCCGGTGAAGCCAGGTGAGTTACTGTGGAACCAAAAGCAGACTCAGGAAGCAGAGAGTATAATTAGTGGGTTTTAAATGTCAGAACACAGGAATCGGCAGCCAGGCAAAGTGACTTGACAAAACAGTGCAAACTCAAAAAATCCAAAAAACGGCAGAGGGGCAGGTTTCAGTCAAAATCCAAAGTGGCAAGACAGGCAGAGTTCGGTACACAGGTTGGCAGGCAAAAACACAGGCAGCAGTACAGGCAAGGTTCAATCAAAAATCCAAGGTGGCAAAAACAGGGAGAGTTCGGTACACAGGTAGGCAGGCAGCAACACAGGCAGCAGTACAGGCAAGGTTCAGTCAAAAATCCAAGGTGGCAAAAACAGGCAGAGTTCGGTACACAGGTAGGCAGGCAGAAACACAGGCAGCAGTATCAAAGGGGCTAGACAAGACTCACGTGGCTGAACAGGCATAGGTTGGCAACAAAAGAATGCAAGGTCCAAGCAAAGGTTTCCAAAGGGTTGAGTCAAATTCACAAGTCCAAACAGGCTTAGGTCAAAAAAACAGTAATCCAAAGAGCATGAGCATAAGCGAGAATCCACAATAATAAAGAAATATAGTTAGAACACTGTTAGAAGATTCATGTTAGTAGAGCAATATACTCACATCAATAAGAAAATAGTTAGAACACTGTTAGAAGGTCCATGTATACACCTCAATAGAGCAATGCATCCACATTAATGAAGAACTAGAGAGTAACCTGTTAGAAGTTGATAACTTGTGTAAAACTGAAATAAGTAAATAAAATAAGTAAAGAGAAATAATTGTATGAAGTAATATTTGCCACAGACATTAAGCACACAGGTGGGCCAGACTCAGCAGAAGACCTTGGCTCAACGCCCAGATCTGGGCTCGCTTCCCAGATCTTGGCTCCCTGCCCAGACCTGGCTGACTGCCCAGAAGAGACAAGAGATAAGAAGTCTTACACACACACACACACAGGTAGGCCAGAGCAGCATTCTCACACACACAGGAACAGCTAAAACTAGGATTAAGTGAAATAAGAACAACATTTTTTTCTGTTAATTGTAAATTAGAAAAATAACAAACATCACCAGAGAACAGAGGATCAAGCAACTAACACAGGGTTGAGACAACAGTCAGAGTAGGGTACAGATAGGTTAGGACTACTCATAACACAGGGAAGAGAAAGGAAACAACCACATAGTAATTAAGATAGCAGTGGCCTATAACCGTTTCACATATTAACACACAGAATCAGAAAAAGCCAAACCAACAAGCAAACTACAGGGATATATGGCACAAGGAGGACATGAAGTGATCTGGACCATAAACATTACCCAGCATACAGAAGAGGGGTGTTAAGGGGTATAAACTTTGACACTGGACAACACGTGGAATTCCAAGGCAATAGGTTGCAACTCCCAACATACTGTAGAGAGTGGTGGGGCCTTATCGAAGTAGTAATTGATACACTTGGTGACCTAGACCCTGGCACGCAATTGCAGGAGAATCAGGAGTGGCCACAAACCCGAGCAATAGCTGGTGACGCACATAATAGTGAAAAGTCAGAGGAAGAGTGGGTGGTTAAAATCATCGAACACCCAAAAGGAGGGTGGGGCGTAAGCGCCACAGACAAATAGGGGGCAGCGGTTCCAGGACAGAGAGTGCTGCTTCCGGCTCACTGTGAAACTTGGGGAGATTTGAGGGACGCCATACTATACACAGTCGGTGACCTACACCCATATACACCAGAAGATAACCAGCCAGTGTGCATCATACCTAGCTTCGACTAACAAGAGGCACACCTCCGAGACTGGGAACTGGGTTGGTACCTGGATTGGGAACAATCTAGTAATATAGAAGACCAAAACCAACTCCAGGTGCACAGGGAAGACGGCAAATCGTAAGAGGATCTGATATATATCCACGAGGGGGTTCAGAACATTCACTTAAAGGACCACAACCATTCAAAAGACTAAACCCACAGCAGGGAGAAGGGTTGTGAAGAATGGCAACGGGAGAGATGACACCCTTGGAGGAAGTCTTGAAAGAGAACAGGACTGCCAGAGATAGAATCAAGGAGGTCAGGAAGAAATGGGAAGAAAGGACACGGAAACACCACACCCCATGGACATACAATGGAACATTTTATTTAAGCACAATAGCCCAAATGCAGGAGAAGGTCCTGAATCATAAAAACCATGACAAGAGGCCCGCGAGACAAAAGAAAAGAGAAGAAGAACTACTGACTTGGAAGCTTTCATGAAAATGGCCGAGCGGAAAAGGAAGGAGAAGGCTGACCAGAACAGGGTGTCACCCCTAACACCAACCATACAGGAAAAGCAGGAAGAGGAAAAATGAAACCAAATCAACAAAGACAAGCATCCCCGACCCAGGCTCCAGATCCAAGGGCCCTGCCTATGGAGGAACCACGACCATCTCCATATGCAGAAAAGGACAGACTGTATCCCAAGATAAAAAGCAAAAGAGGATACAAAGGAAATGGGCCAACGGAAAGAAGGACCACCGGGCTCTGCAATCCAAGCGGCCCTAGTGTTGAGAGAAGCCACGATGGGAGGAGATCGCATGGAGTTGTGGGAGGAAATAAAGAAAATAATGGAGAGGCAACACGACTCCCCGTCAGGAGCATCTCCGCGACCAACCCTGAGCTTTCCCTGAGGGGTGGAGAGACCGGAGGGGCATTGAGGGAAATGGAGACAGACCATAGGAGTTCGGGAAAGATACAGAGGACTGAAACAGAAGTGGCCAAAAGGTGGGAAGAAGCACTTCAAAGTGAAGACGAGGTGGCAACAAACCATAGGTATGCTCTGGAAAAGTTGCAGCATGATTGGGGAGAAGGGTTAACCCACACCAGAACTCCCAAAGGACAGGAACAGAACAAAAACACAGGGATAGAAATAAGATATCACGAACAAAACAGATGGATGATCCAGGAGCATCAGAGAATGATGGAGGAAGAGCAGGTTGCAGCCATTCGAAGAGAAGCTGAGATACAACTTGAGCGCTGGAGCGAGAGGAAAGCACTTGAAGCAAAACGACTTATAGATAAACTGACAAAGACAGAAGGCAATGAGCCAGGAAAAGAAGAACTGGTAGCCAGAGCTTGGGAGAAAATTGGAGAGGCTATGAAATGGATAGAAGAAAGAGTAAGCATATGGGAATCTGAAAAGCACCAGAAATACAAGGTCAACTTCTTGAAGTTCATGTAAGAACAGAGGGAGAAATTAGAAGGAGTCATAGAGGAGATGAGCCTTGAGGAGAAGCATGAAGAAGAAAGGGCGAAGGCAGAGCTTCTGGAACAAGAGAAGGAGAAGCATTGGAGGTGGACAAGAAGGGAAGAAATAGAGGAGGAAAGGCTAATTAGCCTAGCAGGTGAAAGGACTAAATTAGAAGAGCTGAAAGGGAGAACTAATGAAACTCTGGAGAAAATATATGAGTGTGTCTAAAAGATGAGAAACAAAAGCAGGGAAGAAGAGTGCTTACTGAAACTCTGCGTGGAAGAGTCTGAGGTGGATCAAAGCACAAACGAAAGCGAAGGGCCCAGCGATGAGGAATGTGGAATACGATTTGGGAATAGATCAGGACATAGCCTATTACCCCGTGGAATCAATCCAGAGGCAACCACGAACGCCGGAGCAGGCCCAGACACAGACAACAGAACTAAATCTACTAGGCCGAGGGGCAATATGTGGAGGGTGCAACGGGCACTTCAAAAGGTGCACAAGCAGTGCAAACCCATCAGGGCAAAAGAAGGCAATGCAGAGGAAAAGGAATGGCGATGCTTTCAGTAATGATCCAACCCAGTATGATCACCACAGGCTAAGGGCTAAGCAGAGTAAACAAAGGAGTCGGGAAAGGCCTGGAGGAAATCCGGAGAGGAATGAAGAAAGGGCTAAATGAGATTGAAGGAGAAGTAAAAAAGAGTTGAAAGAAAACAAGAGAGCTGGAGAAGATAGAGAAAGAAGAGAAAAAGAAAAAAGAACAGATGAGAAAGGAACGAGAGAGAATGCAAATAGAGGGACCATGAAGATTCAGATGAAGAAGAAACACATGTCATGGCACCAATAATAATGAAAGAGAAAAAAATCATACTACCAGCCGTGGACTCACTCGGACGTGAGCGGTCTCTTGGCAAGGCTCCCAGTGTTACACGAGGGAGGAGGTAGATGGATTTCAACGATAGAAAACCAGACACAAGGACGAACCATGGCAGTAGGGGTACTGAGGGGTACATAAAATATGTGCTCAGTTGTTACTGTGAAAATCTGAGACGGAAACGGTGTTAGAAAGGGAAAAATTAGGGTATCTGATGGCAGACAGCAGCCTGGACACAAAGGACTTTGATAGATATCGACCCCGAATATGGAAGGCCTTGAGGGCGGCCTACCCAAACCAGTACAGCCCCACGGCCGTCTACGTAGAGAAGCTTAAAGATGATGACAATCCAGCAGCCTTTGTGGAGAGGCCTGCCCAATACTGGACAGCCAGGATGGAACAGCGACCAGAGGTATCATATGCATCCACAATACAATTCAGACAGGCCGTTATGGACACCCTGCCGAGACCAGTAAAGGCACAGTTAGAAAATGACTGGCACCTGGGTTGCATGACTAAAGATGAGTTCAGACTAACAGTGGCACACTACGTAACACTCCACAGGCAAGGAGAAGATAAAAAGGAACAACAAGAAAAGGAGGTCTTGCGAAAACTCACTCAAATGCAGTTCCAAGAGACAACACCAGTGGTACAGCAGCTGTGGCATCAACAATGGTACAGTAGACTGTGACGGCACCAGTAATACAGCAACAGGGGATGATACAGCCACAACAAATGCCACCAGTGACATTTCAACCAGTGATGTATGGGCCTATACAACAACAGAGACAACAATGGTACCCACAGAACAAAGGCCGAGGTGGGCCCCACCGAGGGGGATTTGGGCCAGGAAGAGGCTATGGAAGAGGACAACAACATACTCAACAAATCAAGGGCCAGGTGGCTTCCAGTGCTCGGTGTGCAGAGGAGTAGGACACATCTCCAGAGACTGACTGACTAGAACTGGTAGACAAGGCAACCAAGGGGGACCAGCACCACCACCACAAGGGCAGATACAACAGAGTGGTCAGGCCCCTCAATATGGAGGAGCTCTGTCACAAGGCCAAGCCCAGTCTGGCAACCAGGTGACCCACTATAGGGGAGGCCCGCCACAGGGGCAGACTCAGTCTGCCCAGGTCTCCCCCTATGAGGGAGCCTACTATTGACGAGGCCCAGAAAACCCAGGGGAGGGTCAGTTCCCCACCCTAACGAGGGGAGCTGACGTAGAACCGATGCTGCAGGTTCTAATACAGGAGGGAGAGGTTAAATGTTTAGTGGACACGGGAGCAACGTACACTTGTCTTCACCCAAAAGATGCCCAACACCTCCCCAGGTCTTCAGAAAAATGTATAGAGACAATGGGTTTCTCAGGAAAAACGCAGCTTATTCCAATGACAGCCCCAGTATCAATTGAAATAGAAGACAAGGAAATTAGGATACCAGTGTTAATAGCGGAACACATGCTGATACCAGTGTTAATAGCGGAACACACATGCAATCTAAAACTCCAAATTGAATGCTCCCCGTCAAGAGTGCAGATAACAGTGTTAGCAACCCTGATGGCTATGATGATACATGGCCCCCACAAAACCACGTCCAGCAAGTTTACTGGATCGGCCAGTTGGAACAAGAGCTGTACAACAAACTTGCAGACCAAGTAAGCAACCTCCATGGCCATCTACGAGAACCAAGATGTCCCTTTCACTGCACAATTAAGTTTGACCAGACGCCAAATGAAGAAAGAGAGGAAAAGTGGAACAGAGAAGTGGAAGGCTGGAAACACATTCCGCTGGACATACACACAGTAACAGTGGCTAAAGAGGGAGTGGCTGCTGACGTAAAGTTCATGGAAGGAGGGAATATGGGAGAATTCTTTGACATGCCTGGAACAATGCCCCACATCACTTTAAGAGTGGTAGAAGGACACAGAACAAGAGAGATGGCTCAGTGATGCTCAAGGCTCGATGTGCCAAATGGAAGGGGACAACAAATGATTGGGTCCAAATAGCCACTGAGACAGAATGAGTCCAATGTACAGAGTAAAGCTAAGCAACCCAATCACCGTATGGGATGTCCCACAAATAATCGAGCTCATGAATGCAGGACTCCAGGAACAGAGGGGCATACCTTATGCCAAAAGGATGCCCCTATGGAAATGCATTCGGTTATACAAGCTGTTCCCAGGAGCAGGACAACGATGCTGGGACAAAACGCGACACAGACCTTTTGACAGCAATGATATGGACTGGGACACATACATGCAGCACCTGTCATGACGTTTTAAAGAGACTGATGCACCGCCGACGACACACGCCTCAGACTTAAACCCAGAAAAGACTGAAGAGAAGCAGAAAAGAGGCCAAAGTCAAGAAACAGCCCTGGAAGAAGCCCTCAATATACCGTATGTCAAACCCTGTCTATATGGCAATCCCTATTGCATGCATGGCCTGATGGCAGGAATAGGGTACCGATGCTGGGACAAAAAGAATCATGTGCCCTTCAGCAGGTTTGACCCAGACGGGGACAGAAATGTGACACAATACATGGATTGTGAAGCAGAAGAGAGGCTTGTGGAGCCAAAACAAGCAGCCTGGAAAATGATGATGCTGCAGGAGGCAACGGAAACGGATGAGAAGCACGTGGAAAGAATATTAGCCATAGTACCATCCGTGGTGTGGTCCCAAGGAGATGGAGACATAGGACTGGTTAAGTCAGCAAGCCCCGTAGAAGTAAAATTGAAACCAGGAGTAACGTTGCCATTCCAGCCACAATACCCACTCTCAGCAGAAGCAGTTGAAGGAATAAGGGAACGATTGAAGATCTTCTGAAAGCAGGAGTCCTAGAAGAAGTCCCAAGTGCAAGGTGCAACACGCCTATTTTCTCTATACGAAAAGCAGATTGAGTGAGATGGAGAATGATCCAAGATCTCAGGCCGGTGTATGCGTGCATTGAGGACTATCTGGCAGACATACCACATGCTAACGTGTTACTGACATACATCCCGTCTGACGCTACCACGTTTTCCGTCATAGATTTAACGCAAGCTTACTTCTCCATTAGAGTGGCGCCAGCGAGCGAGGAACTTTTTGCATTCCAATATTTGGGAAAAACTTATCAATACAATCGTTTGCCTAAGGACCTCAAATTGAAAAGCTAATAACCTAAAGCGCATCACATGTCAGAGCACGATCCTGCAATATTTCGATGACGTTTTGATATGTGCCCTGGACAGAGAAACGTGTGAAAAAGGACACAGTCCATGTGTTAACCGTTCTGGCCGAAGGGGGGTACAAAGTGTCAAGAAAAAAACTGCAATTCGCCCAGCCCAAGGTGATCTATTTAGGTGGACACAAGGGAATGATGATGTCGTTCAGTGGCCTCATAGGATTCAGTAGTAACTGGGTAGAGTGCTATGAACAGAACATAGCCCCACTCCGAGCTATGATCATGAATGCAGAAACCAACAATCTGACAATGGATGGAAATGAAGCATTTGAGCGCATCAAGGGAGAACTGCAGCAAGCACCTGATCTTGCACTGCCGGACTATGGAAAACCATTCCACCTGTATGTGTCAGTGAAGAAAGGGGAGGGAAAGGACGCATACATGACAGCTATTTATCGCAGACACAGTGTCATGGGAGAAGCAAACAAGCAATTGCGTATTATAGCTCTTAACTGGAGGCAATGGCTCAGGGTTATCCACCATGCTTTCAGGGACTTGAGGCAGTGTATTCAACATATGTCAAGGCCTTCAGCATTACCATGGGATGGTCAGTGATCATACACACCAGTCATGCAATAGCCCAGTTAGTTGAACAAGGAAAGTTCTGCCTGACACCCCAGAGACAGCTCAGATATTCGACTATGAGGGTGTATCACACAACTGTGTAGCAGACTCAGTAGCCTTCTGTAAGCTTAGGGAGCATCAAGAGAGTGAGCTACTGGGGGATGGGATAACATACTTTGTAGATGCTGTAGTCATAATTATGACAACAAAAGACACGCAGGGTTCAGTGTAGTGCAAACATTGTCAATAAAAATTTAAAAAATAATAATAATTACAGTCATGTGCGAGCCCGGTACACAACCGTGTTCAGCTCAACTAGCGGAGCTTAAAGCATTAACAGCAGCATGCTCACTAGCGGAAGGACAGGAGGCAGCCATATATTTGACAGTGCATACACATACAAAATTCAGATGTTATTCAGAAATTCAGTTATTATTAGCTGCAATATATGCAAATGCAAAGCACACTGTAAGGGGCATTACCGTAGGTCATGTTAAGGCAGATGAGGTAGCAAAGGAAGCTGCCTTAGAGGCAAGAAGGCTTAATGCAGTCCCAAAACCCCAAAAACCATTCAACAGGTCAAACTCGGATGGTGGCCCCAAATTGGCTCCTCGATCTCCTAATAGATCAGGCACATTGTGTTTCTCACAGTGCAAGGGAGGATGTGAGGCAGCAGATTCTTGACAGAGGATTCTGGGCACCATTGCTTCAGGATCGCATTGCTTATGTGTTGAGGAATGGTCACATTTGTGCAATAAGCAACTCAAGGAAAGGCAAAAAACAGGCATAGGGCCAAGACCCCTGGGACACATTCCACTTCCAGAAGGTCCATTCAAACATCAGGTGATGGATTACATTGACATGGGAAAAACAGTCAATTCATACAAACATGTTCTAGTGATAGTATGTCGATACTCAAGGTGGGTGGAAGCCTGACCAAGCAGGGGACAGGATGAAAAGACTGTGATTCATTTTCTGGCAAGAAGTGATCCCCAGGTTCGGAATTCCAGAAATAATTAGCAGTAATAATGGTAGAGCTTGAGCCAGATCCAAATTTGCCAAATCGAAATTGGGTAGATGCATTGCCAATTGCATTAATGAAAATGTGAAAAAATCGCTCCATGCACCTAACGCCGCATGAAATGGTGACTGGAAGAGTGATTCCTACTCTGTGAATTAGTGACGGAAACCCTTTCTAGAAATATTGGAGCACAAAGTGAGCAGTTATATTAAACAACTTTCCCAAGTTCACAGGGCAATTTTCAATGAGCAGAAGAAGAGAAAGGAGATTGGAGAGGGGGTCCGAAGAAGGGCCCATTCAGGGCGGTGTCACAGAGAAGAACGGAGGAGCCAGACGATGATCAGGGGAACCAAGGACCGCTGGGACCCCCACCAGACTCCCCTGGGGTGGATGATGGTGGTGGGGAATCCGGGGGAGAATCAAGTACGAGTAGGGGTATGGCAAGGAGGATACTGCCAGCTCCTGATACTGGCCCTAGGCGTGATGTGCCTAGGGGGCATGGTGTTTTCTCTCCCCTATCTGTTCCTGCAGGTGCTGTTGATGATGGGGTCGAGCCAGGCCCAAACGGGAGGAGGCGGACACTTCCACCCAGCACTGAGGCCACTTCCGAACCCCAGGTATCTGAGACCATGCCAGCTGCCCCGAGAGACAGCCATCCCTGTAACGAGCCCTCTAGAAGTCACTGCAGCTGGCTGTACAGTAGACTCCAAAACCCCCTACAATGATGGCTACACCAAAGAAGCGACGGGACCAGAAGAAGGAGGGAAAGCGACAACACCGCCGCTGCCGCACCAGTAGAGGGACGCAATCGACTGGGGAATCTGGTACTCTTTTGACCTTCCTAATGACAGACCAGCCGCTACAGAGGACTTCATAGGATGGTAGTAGAGAACAAGACAATGGGGACAGACTCATGTTGTACGTACATCCCTGGAACAGATGAAGACATGGAGGGTGTTGTAAAGGCAATGGATAGACTTAAGATCCTGAACACTGAAGCTCATGAAAGTTCGGGAAAAGAATAGAAGAATATAACATTAGATGTAGGTGATGTGTCAGGTATTTTTTTAGTCCAGTGACTCAGTGGCTGAAAAACAACTTTGGGTCACTGGGAGCACTGATTGTGGCATCTCTTGGTACATTGCTGTTCGGAGCTGCCCTTGTCGTAGGACTGTTTTGTTGCATCACCCAATCCTGTAGGAGGATCTGCTCACAGGCAAACAATTGATGGTTATGGGAGATGATATGTATAGGAGAAAGTGAATATGAGAATATAATGGTGCACGCTCCAGGCTTATCTGGAGCTTCATCCTTCGAAAAAGGATAGAATAGGGTGGGGCTGTGGTGCCCACACCTATCCACAATAATACATAGATGCTATGTCTACGCACACACACACACACACAATACTGATAGGTAACTCACAGGACATGTACCTGCACGCCCAGGTGACAGAGGAAAAGGATAGAAGTCATGGGCTGTGACCTGATACGAATAGTCGCCTCAAAATGATGCGTATTGCTAACAACTACTTATTACGCATAGATGAAACTTAGAATTGTGGAGGATAAGCCCTCACCTGCAAGGCCATCCAGAACAGTTGAATAGTAATGCTTGCTTGAAACCTATATTACATGCTCTCACCCCAGCCTGCCGTATGCTGGCCCCAGCCCGCCGCAAGGCGTGGCGGAGTTTGTGGCTCAGGCAGTGCCCAAGGACGGGTAAGACCCCATTCTGGTCAGCAGGGGCAACCTAAGGCAGGGGGCTGACGGCCCGGCTCCACAGTGTGGCGTACACTTGCGACCGGTGACGTCCACCCAGCCCGGAAGGGGCATGAGTGTTGTGATATCTGGGAGATATCTAAGGGGGGGCGATGCTACGGGAGAACAGTGGGGTGGGACATGTAAGGAAAATAATCAACCTAAATCAATATATAATATATATATATATATATATATATATTATATATATTTATATACAAATATGTGAGGAGAAAATATACTTTTATTGGCAGATTGGGGACAAATTGGCATCATGATGTTGTTATGTAACTCCTAATTGTCAAGATGGCCTTGCATGAAAATTATGTTTATGCTCAAAGTGACTGACATATTGGTCGGCTTTGGGGACAAATCCGTCTCGGGTCCTAGCCATTGTTCATAACAAAAAAATTGGTCTTTCTGTCACCCGTTCTGGGCGTCCAGGTTTGATAATTTAGCAATATTACACATATTTGAGAGTACTAGTGCATAATCATCATTTAAATAGATTAGGTAGTGATACATACATTTTTTTTTACAATTACACATATGATAATGAAAATTGTACAATCATCACTTATGAAGGGTGCTAACCATATACAAGGTTCCATAGTAAATGCTCACGCGTGTCTGGATGAAAATGCCTTGACAATGTATTAGGTCCGCGACATATCATTTATGCTTGCTGTAGAGTGAGGCTAATTTAGCCTCAAAGGAGGGAATATGTGGTGGATTTCTATGACTTAACGGATGCATGTATGGTTTTTATAAACTTTGATATTACTGCAATTATTATGAGACTTCAAGGCCTGTACACATCTTAAACAGACCAGACCAGCAGTCAAGGAGTGGGGTGAAGGGAGTTCACAGTGACACCTGGCTAGATGGTCAGTGAGGCTGAAGGAGTTCACAGTGAACTAGATGGTCGAGAGCGAGAGGATGATGTAATTGGATGATGTAATGGTGGTAACAGCAAGGCCAAGTAACAGGTGGCAAGATAAGAAGCCCTGTTACAACTGGAAAAAAACAGAATCTGGGAAAAAACCCAGAAGGAGACAGTTTTGCATATAATTTATGCATGATGAGACAATGGGTTCCACCAATAGTCGTAACCTTGGTGGATGCTGATAGGCCAACAGGTGTCTTTCGAGGGTGGCGAGAGGGCCCAACCCCAAGGTTAAGGAGTATAAAAGATAGGTTGCAGCCACCTGTTAGTCAGATCTCATCTGGGGCCCAGCTGATGACATCTCACATCACCCTATTGCTTGACACCTGGTCTGGACATCGTTTAGGCTGGACTATCACTGCAATACGGTGAATAAAGATCAACAGTCTTCAGAGATCTCCTGTCTGCATTGTCTCCTTCGGACGCTTTGTTCCAGAGTGCTAATTAGTAAGTAGTTAAGTGATAAATTGTTCAGTGGATTCGGAAGTGGACCGGTTTTTCCACGACAGAAGTCCTGATTTACCTGTTGATCATACATAAGCATATTAAGCCAGGGCTCAGTATTGTTAATGTTGCATTAGGGCTAGGCCTAAGTGATTTTGACCATTTCAAATAAGGGATATATCCACATACATCTTGCGTCTATAATAAAGATGGAAAGTACATCATCCATAACTTCTTAAACTATAGCCAGAACAAGGATATTTGAAAATAGAATACAGTCAGGAGGCTTGTGTGACCAATACTGCATCATTAACATCCAACTGAGCAAAACACTGAAGATTAAAGACTGGAGTTGAAAATAAAAGAAATGTACAACTCACTAGGCCTTTGACATCCAAAAAGTGTGGAAATGTTTTGAAGACATCTGCGGTTCTTTGTGGGTCATACACTAGGTCCTGGCGATGTTGGAATGTCATCTTCATCTTCTGAAGTACACTTGCGTCATCAGGAGTGTGAACAAGAAATGAAATAGCCTCTCTGCAGGCATCTCCATCAAGCTGCTGAGGCAGTGTGTTTGCTGATCTTCAGCGCTTTGGCCCATGTTCTTGAGGCACTGAGGTTTCCTTGGTTGGCCGTTTAACTGTACTCCTGGACATGGTCTTGAGGCACCACGCTAAATATCCACTGCATTTCTCCCCATCATAGAAATGCTCCTGTTAAATTTAAATGAATTAATGAACATCACAAAAGGATCTTACAACAAGTGCAGATGCAGCAAAAGGAAACAAGAAGAACAATCACTTATATTATAGGTTTTCTATTTTCATATTAAGATGCAATATCCTTATAACCTGAGTTCTTTTTGAATCAGGGCCCTACCATTGATTGTGATTTTGCATCTTGAACCAGTTGAACCTCATAACCTACATCAGTTTCAATTGTGGTTCTTTCTATGACACTACATTTTTAGTCATTATCAAAACCAAAATAACACCAAATAGCAGAATTTTTCAATCATTTCACTTTTATTAGCTACAGTAGTTATTCCGAGATGAAAACTAAAACTCTAATCTGTGCAATGTTTTCTTACTATCATTGCAAAACTTACATAGCCCTTTGGAGAAAAGGGATCCTTTAGTGAAGGAAAGAGAGTAATAATTCCCAGGGCATACTTCTCCCTCTGCTGATGGGTAGGAATCCTGCTATAGAGAAAAGACAACAGTCAATCTTGAGTGAGTTTGATTAAATACAGACAGAAGTTACAATATATCATTACAAGAATATATAGTCCTTCTTTGCAGTCCTTTATAATATTAATGTTATTAACTCTTACCCATGTCTCTCAGTCATATCACTTGCCAATATGTTGACGAACTGTCTCCGGGTGCGGTGGCTCAGTGAATTTTCTGACTTGTTCTCTTCAAGAATATCCTCTCCTCCTGGCTTCCTAAGCAAGGCATTTTCAACCATCTGCTTACATAAAAGAAAAAAAAAGTTTTCAGTGTTTAATTCTGTCTATGATATAAAATCATTGGAAGAAACACATAAAACCACATGTTTGTATAAACTTAAGCTGAAAGTTCAGAGAAATGTCAAAAACCCGTAGAGACACAAAATACAAAAACCTAAGGGTAAATTACATACAATAACATCTATTTTCATTAAGGATGAGTTTGGAACCAAATACTTTGATTGGGGAGAATTTCAATTTCGCATGACACTTTATAAATTATGTCAACTCAAAATGACATAAGACATTTCTTTCGTCTCAATTACCTCTTTTGCAGCCTCTGACACCGAAACTTTTCCAGCAGAACTACCCATGCCTTCTTTGCTGGATCTACTGCGGCCTGTGGGAATACCCTGATCCCTTAAGTCACTGTCACTTGAAGAAAGTGATATGGTGTCTGTGAGGGAAGAGTGTGTATCCGAGGAAGATGGTGTTGAATGAGCTAGAGGAGAAAAATCTTTACAAGAGAGTATTTGATTAACTTTATGTTTGTGGCTGTATCCATTTTAGTATAAATTTTTTAGGTAACTTAAACATACTCAGATGACATATTTATTCCAGTTGGTAACATTAATAATAACAATTGCCAATTAATATGTATTGAGTGTCACGACAACATTTCACATAAAAATTGCCCAACCCTGTCCTCTGTCATGTCCATTCCATAAAGAAAGGTCACTATCAGCTGCATCAGGGAGCAAAAACTTGGCTATGTATTGACTGTAGGCTTCATTGACAACGTAAGATTTTATGATAACACTTACCTTCATCTGAAATCCTTTCACGTACTGTCAGGCATAGATCTGGATGAGCCTCCAATAATTCAAGAAGAATGTCTTCGTCAACAGCTGTGTCAGTTTCATCGAAAATGTCAAGTTCAGCAGCATCAGGAAGACCAAACTTATTTTTGACTGTAGAGAGATCGAATGTAACCACTGAAAGTCACCGGAAACAAATCTTGAACTGCACATTGAATAACTGATCATCCTGTTTTTCTCTTTGACGCTGAAATAGTACAGTACTTGTTAACAGTAGTATTTTGACACTGCATCTTGGGTTATTAACTCTACACTTCCTTGTCTGAAAATAGTAGCCTCAACTAAACAGATCTGTAAATATATTGCTCTGTGCTAACCAAGGTTGATGATTCCAACATGAACTGTCACAGTAATAAGAATACGCAACACACCATTCCAATTAAGTATGTTAAATACAGCTTTCGAAAAAAAAGTCTTTACATAGTTGAGCCACATAATATCATGCTTTGATTTGTTGATGCACGGGCACATATTTGGTTAGGCCTCTAATCAGGAGAGGTATCCGTGAGGGCTTTGTGCTTCAGATCCATGAGGAAGGCAGAAAAACCTCATACTCTGAAAGTAGGGTGTCATTGGTAGTATATTGGTTCAAGTTCAAGATGTTCGAGCTCAGCTGTTCAGTTCAGAGAGGTTTGTTTAAACTTGGGCCAAGCTTTGCTTTGGTGTGGCTGAGACTACGCTTAGCCTAGCCTACCTTACATGCTGCTTAAGCTAAATGATACATACATTATTACTTATTTGATTTATAGATGCAATAGTTTACCTTCCTTATCTAAGTTATTGAACTAGCCAAATACAATTTGAAATTGGTTCAATAACCAGTTTACAGAAACACTTCAGTAAGAGCATAGGCATAGTGTAAAGTGTTGCCCAAGTTTGCATTTCCTTGGTGTGGCCGAGTTCTATATGGCCTCGTTGTTGTTTCATTTATTGCATGTGTTATGTGCTACCAAATCAATGTACTAAGTGAAAATGATCTGTCAACAGATCACTCTTAGAGATTCCAAGCCTGTTGTTCTGGTGAGGTGCAGTTGCTCTTGTGTGGCTGGGACTGCCATGTGCAACCATACAGTTTCCCTCCTGTATCAAACAGCCCATTACTCACAGCTCAGTGTGCCAGTAGTACCACCAGTGCACAGTTGCACTGAAGAGGAGCAACAGTGGCACAAACCTCGGACTGCCGTAAATTTCATAATCCCACAAGTTACAGAGATGATTAAGATCAATTTTACAATGAAGACTGGTAGCAATTAATTTGTTATTTATTTCTCAGGGTGTAAAACCAGGACCAATTGGCAAGATGGTTGTAACAAAGCCTGTGCAAGGCCGGATGTGGAAAGGCGGCCTACGGTATATTAATGTTAACATCACATTATACATTTAATTACAGCAGTGTCGTTCACAAAATTTAGTGGGGATTAATGAAGTATCTATCCATCTATACATTACCTATTACCTTTGACTCACCTGTGAAAAGAGAGCGGCATCTCCAGACTTATTGACTTTTGTAGTGCTAACACACACACACACACACACTTACCTGTATACCCTGTATCTGTTATGTACAGCAGTGTCGTTCCCAAACCTTAGTTTTAAAGGATTAAAGGACAGGTTTGATTTTTTTTACACTTAAAGCCTTGTTTTCAGATTGTTTATGATGAAATACAATAGTTAAGATTGATTCAAATTTAAATCTTAACCATTGTATTTCATCAGAAATGCTCTGAAAACAAGGCTTTAAGTGCAAAAAAAACGAGCCTGTCCATTAATGAAGTATCTATCCATCTATACAAGCATTCCTACTTACCTTTTACTCACCTGTGAAAGGAAAGCTGCATCTCCAGACTTATTGGTCTTGCTAATGCCAACACAAGCATGCATACACACACACAGACACACATATACACTTACCTGTATACCTTATGCTTTTTTCAAAGGAGTACCCTGATGAGAGGAGTGCTTAGGCCGCTTCCTGACCTCTCTGTGCTGCGAGTTGCAGAGGCATACTCTGAGCTGGATCCTGAAGATAGGCCACTGGTCACGACTATGGGTATGAGTGCCGATAAACCACTTATAGAGTCAGAGTTTAGACTTGTGCAGAGAGGGAGCATTCTGTCTTATAAACAGGACAAAATTCACTCCAAATATATTGAAACACACCGCAACGCCCCACCCTATTCCAGCCTTCCCCTGGAGGCCCACAACCTCTCACCCACAGAGTGCGTCTGGGTTTGCACAGAGCAGGAACAGTTGCACCTGAAAGGGTTGACCGTGTCCATTGATATGGCATATAAGATTGAGGCCGCCACACGTGACCAACACACAGTGCCAGAATGGCATATGCTACGAAAGACCAGAATAACATCATCAAGGTTCCGTGAAGTGTGCCATGTGCGTGGCCACAGTACCTCAGAGTCTTTGGCTGAAAGAATGATTCGTGGTACCAGGCAGACCGCAGAAATGAAAAGGGGAGCAGAGATGGAATTTGACGCTGCTAAGGAGTATGTCAAATGGACAAATGTAAATTACTCACCTTGTGGACTGGTGATCCATCCGCAAGTACCATGGCTAGGCACTTTGCCAGATGGAATGGTCTATGACCCCAATGTTACGCCATCATTTGGTTTGGTTGAAATTAAGTGTCCCAATGTAAAAAGTTACGTTGAATGTAAATATTTGTCAATGTGTAATGGGAGTTTTCAGCTAAAAAGAAGTCACTCTTACTTCTGGCAGATCCAAGGACAACTTCTCTTGACTGGCCTTACATGGTGCGACTTTTTTGTTTGGGCCGAAGATGATTTTTTTGTGCAGCGTTTACATGTGGACAAAGAAGTTCAAGACTTGATTAGACTTAAATGAGATCAATTCTACTTCCATGTGTTTATGCAGAAGTACCTGTCAATGAAACGAGATGTGTAGACCGGTCACATTTACACATTTTATAAAGATATGGTTATGTATTTATTTCATGTATAACTTGAGCAATTCACTTAACCCATGCCCTGACAAGGGCTTTGTTTTGGTAGTTTACAAGCAGGCAGGCAACAGAGAAAAGTTCATTGATATTGCCACTGATTGATAGTGGGATGATGGAACTAAAAAGCTTGTTCTCCTTCACTCTCCTAATTACTCTTTCGACATGCACTCTGACACGTGCTATCTTTTGTGTCTGGAGGACACTCTGAGCAGGCATCTGTCTTCTTTTTTGTAGAAAGGGGGGGCAATAAACCTTGCACTTCACCACATCTGAGATCAAAAATCCTTTATCGACCATGATGGCCATGTCATCCGTGAGTAGGTCTGGTAAGCCTGAACGCCTGAAGAGATCTTTGTCACTGATAGACCCCTCATACAAGGGAGACACAAAGGTTATTGCACCATGGGGGGGCCATCCCAATTAGTCCCTTCATGGTGCAGTGAGACTTATAATTTGAATACATCTCACTCTGTAGGAGCAGCGACGATGGCGTCTGACATCTCAGCTCAGTGCAATCCACAATGACCTGGGTGTCGGAGAAGTCCTGGAACACTTCGGGTAGATTGGCTTGCACATCCTCCTTTTCCATCCAGATGCCCACAGAGCCCAGGACAGTGTAGAGATAGTTTGTCCATGTAGATATTATTCGGCTAACAGTGGACTGGTGCACTGAAAACCTGTTTGCTAGGTCCCTCTCCTTTAAACCAGCAGCCAGGTACATTAAGAAGAGAAAGAACTCATCTATGGGTTGTAATGACTGTGGAGGGAGATAATGTGTGTTAGAGGAATGCAGAAAGTTGCCTGAGCTTCTAGAGGATCTGCAACAATAACACAAATACAAACTGTGTGTGCAGGACGGACCACAGAGATGGTTTCCTTTTTCCTTTCAACAGCTTTGGCTCTTGATGTCCGAATCATGAGGGGCACTGATGGCTCGATGAGACTCCAAAAAAACATTAAATGACGATAACTGGCAAATCTATAACAACACAGAAGATACAAAATTATTTAAAAGAGAAGACAATTACAAAAAACATTACTGTACATAACATTTACATAGATACCGGACATCCATGTCTGCTTTTCTTTGGCCTAAGTTGTACCTCTCTATTGGTGTTTGTCTTTCTGTGTCTCACTATCACTAGACGTAACTGCAGCTTTTCTTCACAGGTGAGTCAAAGGCAAGGTGTGTGTGTGTGTGTGTGTGTATGTGTGTATGTGTGTGTGGAGTGAAATCATTAAGCTGGGGAACAATACTGCTGGACATGACGGGTAAGATATAGGTAGCTCTTTGTAGGTGAGGAAAGGTAAGTTGTGTGTATGTGTGTGTGTGGAGTGAAATCACTAAGCTGGGGAACAATACTGATGTAGATGACAGGTAAGCAGTGTATATAGTTAATAGTACAAGTATAACTTGTTTACAATGAAAATATGAGTATCTAAATTACAGATGGCTTAGGCCTACTGCTAGCCTATGTTAAAATCAAGTTTTGTAACATTTGTACTTACCTTGTGTAGAAACGGATGTCGTCGTGAGATCCCGCGAATCTATGTAATCCAAAAGTGGCCTGGATTTTCAGTTCCCCTATTTCTACACTCATCAGCCTAATTTGTTCTTTTAGCTGCAGGTTTTCAGTTGCTGTCATGTCCAAAGCCATAGGGTCTGGGACAGAAGAATCGTGGTCCACCACTGCAGTGCACTCCATAGGTTGTTCATCAGAGCAAATTTCTTGGCCTGCGGTCCCATCATTATTTCGCCTGTCTGCCAGAGTCCGCCATTGTAAACAGAACGTACCGGAAGCTGGCGGAAGTAGCGTACCCGGACATTTGACATCGCAACGAACATTCTACTGACGTGCATAGAGCCTATTAAACTGTTCAGCCATTCAAACTGTCAGTCGTCATCAACTATGACTCCTGCCAACTGTTTCTACTGTCCTCAACTGTTTCAAAATAAAAGTCCTCACTAATTCTACATTAAATAATTTAACCATTTTAACTATCCAACTATGTAACTGTTCCGTCATTCCAACCGTCAGTTGACATCAACTATGACTCCCGCCAACTGTTTCCTCTTTCCACAGCTGTTTCAAAATAAACGTCCCCACTACAATAATTCCCTATTAAATAATGTAACCATTTAAACTACTCAACTATTAAACTGTTCAGCCATTCAAACTATCAGTTGTCATCAACTATGACTCCTGCCAACTGTTTCCACTGCCCACAACTGTTTCAAAATAAAAGCCCTCATTACAATAATTCACTATTAAATGGTTGAACTTTTTAAACTATCCAACTATTTAAAAAGTTCAGTCATTCCAACTGTCAGATAACATTAACTATGACTCCTGCCGACTTTTTTCTCTATCTGACCTCCATCTTTTTACTTGGATTATATTTTAAACAATATTTAACAATATTTTATTCAGCAGGCGTTTTTGCATTTTCATGCACTCGTAATTCCCTGGAATTACATTTTCTAGTTTTGATTGTCTTTCAGACCGTCTCTGCCATAAAAAACAGTTCCAACTAGAGCTGACAATGTTGCGTTGCCAGGGAATTAACATTCCACATTGTAGGCTACTTGTTATGGTTATGGTTACGCTTTTGTCCCAATTGCGACATACAAATACAAAACAATATAATACTTAAAATTTAAAGGTCTCATTCACCGAGAAACCGTTTAATACTTGTTCCTTTCGAAATACTATAGCTCACTCCAAGTTGCATATGCATGCTGCAAGTGAAAATGATCTTCTACCCCCATTGCCCGCATTAGCCAATGAAAGAAAATACACGGAAAAACAAGCGAATCAGAAAAGGCCCTTCCCTGTGACGCCGCAGGGAAAACAATTATTCATGGCCTCGCCCACCTTGGCTTGTGACCGCCCACAGGAAGACAGGAAGATTTTGGCCAGGAGATTGTCTCTCTGCAGCTAGTAGGAGCTAACAGCAAGTTGCTAACATGGCGGAGCAAATTCGTGCCTGTGTTATTTGTGGCAATAACACATCAATGTTGCATGTCTTGCCTTAGAAAGAAGAGTTGAGGAAGAAATGGTTGGAATTTATCGTTGGAACACCACCACCGAAGTATAGTGCAACATTAGTTCTGTGTTCCAATCATTTCGACCACATTCACTGTGCCTACAGTTAGAAAGTGGTTTTGCATCGATGTTCTGAAAACCTGGACCTGTACGTCACGACGATCGACCACCAGCTCACAGGCTGTAAGTACAAACAAACTTTTCCACCTAACGACTGTTACAAAATAGCATGTTCATATTCTTCACGTTAGCATGCATGAAAAGGGCATAAGCTAGGCTTAGGCTAGCCTATATTACAGGAAGCTACATCAGGCATGTAACTGAAGTGTTCTGTTCGCGATGTGTAAAATCAGAGAATGGTCTATTTTTTTTAACATAGCCTACAGGCCACACGCCAGCTACTTCCATTGATTAGACCTATTGGAAGCTAATTGTTGCAGAAGACGCAACGCGAACGGAATGCTTCAGTTACGTGCCTGGTGTAGCTACACTCATAAGAACCTAAGCGTTAAACCACAAATAACTAGATGTACCGCATAGCGGTACAAAATATGACCGCCGCTCAGTCCTGTACATCCATTCAGCGAAAATAAATCATATTAATGAATTTGTCTCCATCTTCTCTCCATCTTCTACTCCATCCCCCACTCTTGAAACTTTTGTGTATGCTTGATTGGAATGTGTGTTTGCGGGCCGCACACAAAGTAGCCTACTGGCGCTGCAAAGGTGAATAGATTTGTAGCACTTGCCACAATCACAAGTAGGGCAGTTCATCACAGTCCATCCATTGCAACTGGACTGATGAAAGGTACACCTGTAGGCTACATTGTATTTGGGAAAAGCAGAAGGTAGCAGCATAATGTATTTATTTATTTATTATTATTAAACAAAACAATCCCTGTCAGTTCCATGCAGTTTTCAACAGCTATCAAGAAGAGAGGTCATGTCATGGATTTTTGTGAATGTTTCTTCTTCTACATATGCATAAGTTTAGTCATCTAGTTCATATGATATTCAGCTTTATTGTCAATGCACAAATTAAATACCAGTAGTCTAAAACAAAATGCCATTTTACCCAGTGGTGCAAATAACTGACATGTCCAAAAGGGCCTTCATGAAATGCGTTGCTAGACTGTTCATTCACATTTTAACAGGCCAAGTTGAAGAGCTACTGTTCGTTATTGTTTGTGCAAATAATATGCTGATTCATGTTCCCTTGCATTTTGCAACTATGAGGTCCATGGTTAGTCTGGCTTTCGCCAGACCAAGCTCAATCTTTTAAGAAATCGAAAAGGAATCGCCGGCAGATCAGGCTGAGTTCACCCAGCCTAGTCCATGGTAGGCGCCGGATAGAAATATTGTTTAATTTTGCGATTGAGATATCCACGCACTGGCGCCCCCCCTGCAACGTGTTCGCCCCCGGTTTCAGAGCTATTCTAAATGCAAAAATGCATAGAGGGAGTTATGACAAAACCGTGACTGTTAACAAACTATAAGCTATATAAAGTAGGCCCTATGCTAGGCCTATTACACAACATAAATTGTCACTAGGCTATGCTGGCGACCCAAATAAAATCTCCTTTGGGAACCAATGGCTTACAGTATCAAGCGGACTTAGCTGCCATCTCTTGGCGAAAAGTTAATAGTTTTGCTTATCAGTAGTAATACGCTTCACGCAGCTGTGTGAAACAAGAAAAGCGACACTTCTAAATGGAACCCAACCCACTGTACAGTAGCTCAAGGTCTGTGGCTAAAGCAGCCATAATGAAAGCGTTATCATTGTTTGGATACTAAACACACACGTGTTTTTTAATCGCATAGACTACTACTACCAAGCTGGAATCAAAGCACATCGACTCCCCTCACACACCTAAACCGCGCCGAACAAACAAAAACGTCTCAGTCTCGCGGTATAGCCATAGGCAAAACTGTATTGGACCGGTGTAACGTTGGTACTAAATCATCCATCGCAAATAATGATTTTTGTAGCACGTGCAACAAATATGTGTAGGTACAGCCCTGCCCTGGATACATCTCTCAACGTGCGCTCTAAAACATTCTAGATGTAGATCACTCGGATCACGGGTGCGTTAATAAATCTACATTGCGGCGAGTTGACACAAATTATTCACTTTGACGAATTTATGTAGTTTCAGTCCTAGTTACTTTACTTTGAGCCATGCTCTTCCCTACTTTAATCACCTTTGAAAATAGAGGATTGAAGAAGCCTATATGGGTGTTTGGGAATGAACGTTGACTCAGATGCTTTTTGAGACTTGAGGTAAATGTCCCAGCCCGGTGTTTAGGATGCATCATAGACAGGTTATCTTTCAGGTAGCCTATATTTTCCATTAGAAAACCATCACGTCAGCGAACGTGTTGTGGCTAACTCACTTAGCTCCTGTTAGTAGCCTAGGTTATGGTCATAAGCAAATGAGATGACAGTCGAAAGATGCAATTAGTGCTGTTATCAATTTTCTAGCCTATAACCGCATTTATGGTTTTCTACAAATACATCAATAATCAAATTGGCCTCGATCACTCAACCAATGCTAACGGTAACATTATTTTACCTACTCTAGGCTATTGATATAACTTAAGATTAACGTAGCCTACCTGCAGTAAAAACCAAGCATGTCCGATAAACATTCTCAGATTTATTTCGGCTTCAAGAAGAAATGGGAATTACATGTCATGCAGAAATCATCCTACCCTTATTAGACATTCTCTGCGGTAAACTACAGTCTTGTCCTTGTAGGAAGTGTAGTGTCTTTTCAACCCACTTTAGATTAACTTCCAACAAAATTACGTCTCACTGCAACGATGCGCCATCTGGTGGACAAACGACTACGTGACGCCAATACTGGAAATGCAGCCAAATTATTATGATGAATATTTTTGGTTTTCCTTTAATCCTACTGAATTTGTAATTATGTATTGGCCGTTGTAATTGCTGATACTGATGGTATGTGCGTACCTGTGTGTGTGTGTGTGTTTGTGTGTGTGTGTATATGTGTGCACCACCATCTGAGTGTACAGTAATTTTTTTAGGCCCCCCCATGGATGAAATTCTACGAAACTTGGCATACCCCCAGAGAATGTCAGGTTAATCATACACATATAATTTGGTGCAGTTCTGAACATCTTAACTGAAGAGAGGGGCGATTAAAGCAGAATGATATCGCATTTTAATTTTTTACCGGGGGGGGGGGCAAATCACAAATGAGTGATTATGGGCTAGGTTGATGTGGGCCCTTGAGACCAACATACCATAAAAATTTCTTCATCCTCGGTGCCACGGTTCAGGTAGTTATTTAGGAAAAACTGCATTTTTTGGGTTTCGGGGGGCCCAGCGCGGAGGGGGAGTGGCCCCCGGGGACCAAACGAAATTTTTCTGTAAAAGTCTAGTGGGGCTTGTGATGTCACGAGAGGCTGCGTTCTGGAGGGCCGCTACGTTCCCCTGAGATGGCTGCAGTCACGGACAGCTTTGGCTCCATCTGCTGGGGGAGTTGGAAACTCCACCCCTCAAACACACGATATCCCAACACACCTGAGACCGATCAGGGCCTGATGAGCTGAAGGGCTTTTTAAGGCCCAGAGACACAGTTGGTGTTAGAGTGGGATTTGAGAGACAAGCTCAAGTTGTGCTCTCAGAGGAGCTACAGACGGTCGAAGTGGCACTTTCTACCTGAAGACTGGAATACTTACCTGAAGACTGGAATACTTACCTGAAGACTGGAATACTTACCTGAAGACTGGAATACTTACCACCGGATTGGCCACGGGCTGCGGTGCTGTCTAAAGTAAGGCTGAAGACTAGTTTTCACAAAGAGATTTACCTGAGGGAATCGGGACTATGACTTTTCGTTTGAAGAGACCTTGTTTAAGTTTTGACGGTTGAACAATCAACCTTATCCTTAGTTACCTTTTTGTTAATTCCCCAGAACTTGATTAAAAACCTTCGTTATACCCTAAATTTGTGTCCTTGCACTGCTGAACTGTCCTGCCGAGAGCCGTGTAGCCTCTCATGATATCACAGGCTACATACCCACCAAATTTCATGTGCTCCGGTGGTTCGGTGTCCCGGGTATCGTTGACCAAACATTCAGGAAGTAGATGACGGGGTTGGGGGGGGACAATCCCTATATCCAATCCATAATAATATTGGCAACAATATCTTACGCTCAATAGTACACAATACCCGTGCACTATTAGGCTAAGTTGCTATCACTAGAGCCCAGGTATTTACACTTCAGTCTAATTTATGTCTTCTTGCCATTATTATGACCGCCGCGCATATAGGTTTAGTCAGAGTTTTTTTTTTTTTTTTTTTTTTTCTTTTTTGCATGCCCAAATTTCCGTCAATGATTCCCGGGACACTGAAAGACCGGGGTACACGAAACTTGGTGGACATGTAACCCCATATGGATAGCATGGAACCATCGTTTTTCGTTTTGATCTGTAGCCCCCCCGCTGAACTGGACCCCCCGAAAGGAGGGTAGGGCAGACACAGTTTTATTACATTGGCCTTTGTAGGCCTACAATGATGTTTTGTTTGATTACTTGCTGTTTACTTAGAGTTTTTCTATGTCTTCCAGAGCACATCCTCATGTCGGGCTACACAGCTTTCTAGCCTACATGTACATTAGGTCATCACGTTAGAAGCAAAGGTTTGTGATCTAACTTTTATTGTTGTGCTAGTTAGTTTCTAGAAGTCTTTTTCTAGTAGGCTAATACAGGTTCTTATGTGCTCGTCAATGTTTGGGAAAGTCAATTCATGGGTTTCATCAGGTCACTTTCCACAGGTGTATAAAATCAAGTACCTCGATTATGAATGCAGACTGCGTGGTGCTTGATTAATACACCTGTGTAAATGGACCTGATGAAACCCATGAATTGCATAACAGAAATAATTGATATTACTTAATGTCTTCTTGTGCTTCTTTGGATGTTCTTTTTTTGTGTTTGCATTATTTTAATAGACTGCAAAATTACGTGTTTCTCAAACTTTTTCAGATCAAGGACCACTTAAACAATAACAATTTAAACCAAAAAAAAATATCACTGACCACCTAGCAAAGAAAAAAACAGTAGACCTACTTCAACAGTATATTACACAATAGGCCTTCTCACTAAACCACCTTGCTAATTGTCTTTGCACCTTGCTTATGCTGTCAGAGGATTCATATGATTTAAGCTGGCATACTGTAGGATACATCAGTGTTGCAGAACTGTTTGGATTTACATACAAGTTTGCTCAATATTGCAAACAACTCATCTAATATATTTTACCACATCTACTTGTGGAACACTTGAGAGAGCTTGTGGACCACACTTTGAGTACCATTGCTGTATGTAAATATAATAAAGCTATTTATTGAAAATTGATTGTTTTGTATATTCGTTTTAGGAGTTGCATCAGTTTTTGTCCCTTTTAGGCTAAAGGTTTATCTTACCTTTCATATCTTCTGTCTCACAGGGGGCCATAGTCGTCATAGTCGAATGTTTAGTGCATTTTGAAGGGAGTACATTATGTTAAGGCAGACTGGTTCTAATCCTGGGCACAGGGTCATACAGACAACAGGGGTACTGGTGTTGCCCATTTTTCTAACCACATGAGCAATCTCCTTATGAAAAAGTAGTATAGGAATCTTATAGTATTTTGGGACAAAATATTATAGTAATCTTATAGGAATACGTATTTTGGGACATACTGTAGAAGTACTACTAATAACTCTATAATATCCTATAACTGCTATAGTTTTTCTATAGTAGTCTTATACTATAAGATTCCTATAGTACTTTTTCCTAAGGGTCATACGTGACAGAAAACAACTTGAGTAGGCTAACCTCTGCCAATGTAGGCTATCAAAGCCTACAGTCTTGCAGCACACGTTCTCTGCTTCTGTAGGCATTCTGGTGCAATTCCAGCGAAATATAGCTAGGAGTAGGTAAGTGTGTTTGCATTTAGATCTTTATATAAATTGAGCTATGACCAAGTGGTCTTTCAATGATAGTATCATGGAATTCAAACCATAACTATCTATTCCGATAGCATTTAGGGTGCTTATAACCTGTATTGTGAAGTAAAATATCTACTAGGAAGATTGCAAAGACTTTTGACTGTGTAAATAAATAGGTCTTTATTTTAAAACATTTCCAACTGTTTATTACTTGAATGCAAGATGACGATTGCCACAAACGTTTACCTCTTTTAGGAGAAATGTTAAGCTGACATGCTTACCATTCTATTAAACCAACGTTCACCGACAAACGATCAGGAAGCGGTTCTTCTTCCTACTCGGATACTAGGATCAAACACATGAAGTTGTATCTCCGAAGACATTTTGTGCAACGGTTTTTACTCGAGTTTTAGCCAGGTTTTAGCACTGTAAAGTTGAATATGGAGCATAGCACAGGCAGAATCGGATGAGGACGCACTGGAGGGAGCGTCACAGTACTGTTAGCCAATCAGAGGCGAGGTCATTAACATGTCATGAATATTCATGAGCAAGAGGCAAATCCTGTCGTTCCTCCCCTCCCACCAAACTAGAAAAGCATGAAATAGACACAGGAGAGCATTTTTTTCACCAAAACCGGCTCACAGGGCATTCATTAATACTAGAGACCATGGCAAAATTAATGAAAAAACGATGAGATGAGACCTTTAAAAAGGCCAGACGCGATGGATGATGATAAATTGGTAACGTCTGAAGCCTCAGATGTCCGGTCAACTCCACCACCACCAGATAAAAAGCAGAAGTGTCGGGCGTATCTGTCGGAATCAGTGACATTGGAAGTGGAGTTGTGGGGGTGCGGCCGCTCAAAGACACCGTCATTCTCCGTGTACACTGGACAGGCAAAGTGTTCTTTACCCAAAGCATACAGTAGGTCTATGCGTTCTGTATGATCTGCAGGGTTAGGGCCTCCTTGACGATTACTGGTCCGCGGATAATTTCTGGCACAATTAAACGGTATCATTGAACCGCGGCCGAAAGAAAAAGAAACTAAACATTTCCCAGAATAGGAAACATTTCTTAATTTATTGTTATCAAATAAAGAGGCATAGCATTAGGGGGTAGTGGTGTGAGCGACTGAGCGCTCATTCTTGTGTGTGTGCATCTGTGTAAGGTAAACAGTCACCACTGGAGATAACGTGGGTAGCAGCAACAAACAATGTACAGTAGCCTAGTCTTTTTAAAACAACCAACGAAGCGGACTCTTGCTGTCCATGAAGAGATACTGGCTAGATCTTGTTAAGCATGTTTAAGTTAGGCTAATAAACATGTTGCATTCTATACAGCCTGATTATGTCATTCTTTAAGCTACATAGCCTGTCTCCAGTTTTCCTCAATTTGACTAATTAAGAAGGGATAATAGGATATTTGACCGGCATATCATCAAAATGTCCGGAAAAGGAAACCTCTGCACCATTTTTTTTCTAGCGGAAACTCTGATCTACCCCTGTAAATCTGCTTCAAGTATGTTTATTCTTGGACCTTGCTTCACAACTTGAGCAAATTTCATGAAAATTAACCAGATCTTTGAAAGAGCTCTTACCAGATACACATGAGAAGTTCCATTATACCACTTGTTCGGCCAATGTGCATCAACAGGTTTTAAACCATGACATGAATGAAAATAAAAGTTTCATGTGCCCACATGAAAAGGTTTTGTGTGAGCACCTGAAACTAAACTTTATTTGTTTCTACTTATGTCCCCTTAAGGGCTTATTACCACTCCAAGATATTATATCAATACAATTTGACTGTGGGCAGAAAATTAGAAAAGATATTCTGAAATATGTTGTCAAATGTAATGGAAATGGCTGTTATTTAAAGATATTGTCCCATTTTTTGTCAAATATAACTGCAGAAATAGAGCTGGAATGCACCACAACACTACATTTCCTTCTATCCGATGTTGGCTGGGCTATTGGTACATCTTCATTAGCATACAGAAATATAAGTGACAGCCTGAAACTAACTTCATTTGAAAAGGTAACATGAAGTCATGCAAAAAGAAAGAGAAGTGGGCTAAGAAACTATATTTAAGGGAATGCCACATAGGCTATTTTTTACTAAAGGCATACTGTACATTAGCTAGATATCGAGTCGAGTTATTCACTGTGTGTATGCACTTTCAATTCTCAATTCAAGAAATCTCACCCCAAGCTTAACTAAAAAGTTGTCTGAGGTGAACAATATGAAGCGAAGGCTGTGGTAGTAGGCCTAGTACTGGCAAACTACTTTCACCCCTGGGTGTAGAATGGAACAATAATATGGTAATTTCAGAGTTTGAACATTTAACAGCATATTCAACTGTACACGGTATCGCAACCTGGTCTTTGTTCACAGTCCTTGCTCCATGAACTGGAAACAAATAAAGTGGAGCAAGCCTTTTCCCCAAACAAAATAAAACTGTTCCAGCCAATCACTGGAAGGGTAGGGCGGGAGTTGGTGAGTTTTTTTTCTCTGGAGTTTTGTTGATGTTTGGTTTAAATACTGTATCAATCGATGTGACGACATGAAGTAGGCCTATTATTGTACAGTAGCCTATTGCATAGCCTAGTTGGTATGGTACATTTAATTTTCCTTAATTAATTACTGATTTTGCTGGTAGTCTTATGATGACACTGAGATACTGTTTATGAAACTTTTTTCTATGCAGATTTTATTTTTAATGAAGTATTTTATTCCATTTAGTCATGGTTTTTATCAGTTCAGCAACTTGTTCAATATAATAGGCTACACACAGACACCTGAGTCATACATATGAGAGGACAAAGAAACATTGCCCTTGTGGGAGGACATCATTAAGACAATACAGTTGTTACTAAAGTAAAATCACATGGCAAAAATTAAATGAAAGGATGGCTGAATATTTTAAATCGCTAAAACTGTCTTGTTTGTAGAACTACTTTCTTCCGACACATATCAACTAATTTCTCAACTTGCAGGACAAACTGCCGTTACAAGTTCTAAATGGATGGTTGCTACGGCCAAAGGCCAGTCGTTAGTTCTATCTCTCCCGTTGTCAAGCGGGCGTATCCCAAAATTCTGATGAACTTTAGCTTTGAAACATCGCTATTTTACCTAGCCTGCTGTCATCCATCTAGCTAAAAGCCACCTCCGTCATATGCTACAATCTTACTGTAACGATCCTGTGTTCCCTGTCCCTCCTTTGTTTACCTCCTGTGCCATGTGCTCCTGTGTTTACTTCCTGTCCCTGTGTTTTAGTTCCTGTCAGCCATGTGCTCCTTTGTTTGTCTTGCCATGTCTTAGTTCCCTGTGTCTCCGCCCCTCACCTGTTCCTCATTATTAGTCTGCTAGTTTAATTATGATTTCCAGCCCTGTGTTCACCTGTCTCTTGTTTCTTGTCCACTTGTGCCTTGTTTAACCCGTGTATTTAAACCCTCTGTCTCCCTCAGTCCCCTGTCGGTCATTGATGTTGTTTCGTGGTTGTAGTGTGCATTTGCATTAAAGATTCCTGGTTTCAAGTTTAAGTGTGCCTCGTTCTTGACTTGCCCTGCGCCTCGGTCCAGCTCTCCATACTGCAACCCTGACAGAATGACAGAACCAAACAAGGACCCAGCAGGCAAGTACATTGCTCATTTTTCTGGTGATTTTGGGAAGTCGGCCTTTTGGGGAACCCGGCTTGCCATCAGACGGTTCTCCAGTGCCTTGGAGGACGACTGGGCCTCCGATGAGGACGTCTGGGCCTCTGGGGAGGAATGGCCGGGTCCCTCTCCCATTCCAGCTCCAATCCCATCTCCTCGATAACGATCCTGTGGTCCCTGTCCCTCCTTTGTTGGAGGGACAGGTTTTTTGGAGGGACAGGTTTGTTGTCCCTCCTTAAGTGTGCCTCGTTCTCGACTTGCCCTGCACCTCGGTCCAGCTCTCCATACTGCAACTCTGACAGTTACTTTGTTCTGACCGTCTGCATTTTACAGCTCGGATGCAACGTGACGGTTCATTTAAACTTCACAACGAGTTCGGCGAATTAATATACAAGTGTGATACGGCCAAAAAATGGATCTACTTCATAGGTGTGCAAATAACATACGGTTAATGGTCGTTCTAAATTACGTAGGACAATGGGAAATTCAACCAAGTAGTGGAATAAATTATAATAGAGTGCTACTGTTCACTGGCTGTTTGACTAGGATCACTATCACTAAGTTGTTGGCTGTGTTCCTGTAATTTGTTTTGTCTTTTGTCATTTAATCATTCTGTTTTTTATGTCTCTTAATTATTACTTATTACTTAAGCCTTGACCCTGAGTTGCTTTAGGGAGACTGGCCCTTGTAATAAAGGGACATATGTAAGTTGCTTTGGATAAAAGCATCAGGCAAATAAATTAAGCATCGGTATACTGCTGCTTGCATAGGCAGCTCCACCATCAGCTTCCTGTGCCCCTAAGCCGGTCAGATAGCTTCTTTTGCCAGAGGAGTCGTGCAATATGGATATCACTGCGATACCCAATGGAGGTATCCCAGCAGTACTCGGGAGACAGCACCTTGCTGGGCTTGTGCTTCCAGAAGTACTTGTTCAGGTGGCTCTCATCGTGCCACAGAGCCTCCACCGGATTCTTTTTGTCCTCCATGATTGTGCGATAGCATGTGTCTGTAATCTGCTTCACGCTCTGCCAGGACCCACCGAACACTGCTGCGTGGTAGTAGAAGTCGCCCTGAGAGTCCGCCATGTAGGCCTGGGACTTGGGGTTTCGGTCGTAGGTCCACATTCTCCTGAAGCGATGGTAGTAGTGCGCGTGGAGGAGGGCCACAGAGTCCCCCAAAGCCTCGGTGCCAAAGCGGCCCCTGAAGACCTGGTCCACGTCCATGCAGAAGACATACTGATGATTATGCTGGATATAGCTGTCGATGGCGTCCCTGATGGATTTCATGCGCATCATTGAGATGTCCTGCCACCGAGAGTGGCGTTTCACAGGCATAAATTTCAGCTCTCGCCCTGATGCCAGTTTTAGGGCCGGAATCTTTTCTGGGACATCTGTAAAGACATAGTAAGTCACAGGAAAACCCACCATAAAGTGGAGCTCCGCCGAGATCAAGAAGTCCTTCAAGTACACATCAAGGTACCTGCCATTTGTCAAAAAGAAAATGATGCAGTTACAAATCAGGATTAAATTAATATATGAGTAGCCTACACGCTCACAACTTCTGTTGTTTTTAACACATCTCTTTGTCCAGATAGGGACAACAGTCGTGGGTTACGGGTGGGTCGGGTCAAATTCGCTATAGCAAATATTCGCTATAGAGGGGGTGTTAGGTTACTTTGTTTTAGACAAGGCTACATTGTCTGCATTTATTTATTTTTTTAGCCTACATGCATGTCTTGTAAAATAAACTAACATTATCATATGATATTGATGCAACCACGTTACTTATCGTTAAAATTATGAATATGCGGGTCGGGTCAGGTTCGGGTAGATTTTAAACGCATATATTGTCGGGTCGGGTCTGGCGGGCCAGATTGGACCTCCAAAATGGGTCGAGCAGGCGCGGGTTATAAAAAAAGCCCTAACCCGCGCATCACTACTATGTACACTCTTAATATGAATGTGATGAAAATAACACAACTTGTTTTCTTGTTTTTTTTTTTTAACATATCTCTATGTCCAGATTTTTAACACATTAATTTAAATAGTGTACTAAATTTAACTACACCCTGTTTACACATCCTGTGAACTCTGCGCATGTTATAGTGTGTTCAGGATGCATTGCACATTTGTTTTGTTAGCATATTATTTACCAACATTGTCATGTCAAACAAACAGGGTGAATTTATAAGAACAACCCACCCCATATGATAAAAAAAAACAAATGAAGAAGTAGCAAAAATACACGCACAGCTTAAATTGTATAATTTACCTGCCCACAGCAAATACAGTCAAGGCCACCGATGTATGGTCTTTTGTATGGGTCCGATCATAAACATCTGGGTTGAACATCCCATCCCAGATGATGGGTGCACCCCAGTATGTGCAGGTCTGAACGTCAGTTCTAGACCTAGGAAAAGACAGATGTCTTTTGAGGCAGGGTTTTCTAGAAGAGTTTGTCTTACACACATTGTGTTTATCAAAGAATTAGAAAGATTAGAATGACTTATTTGGCTTATTTGATTTACACACAGAGAAATGTCACCCTGTCTCTGAGCAGTAGCACTAGGCTATGACCAGTGAGCAAGGAGAACACACACACACACACACACACACACACACACACTATGAACATTGAGCACGCACACACACAGACACACACTACGAACAGTAAGCAGGCGCACACACACAGACAGACAACCACCACAAACAGTGCCAGGTTAGTGGTTGAGTGCAATGTTTCATTTTGCAGGGCATTTTTGCATTTTTTTGGTGTGGTGAATTTTGTGTGTGCATGATTGTGAACTGTGTTTTGAGTTGTAAAAAAAATGAGACCTACTTTCAGATAGTGTGTTCTTGTAAAAAAAACTAATGTTAACAATGCACAATAAAATGTTTAAGAGGTAATCTGTACTCTGCTGTGCAAAGGCACTTCCACAAAATTATGTTTAAAGAGGCCTTTTGAATTCTGCTCATTTTCACTATTCATATTCTACTGAAATACATGTATGTGCTTAAAAGTTCCAAACACACAAGAACAGTAAGAGCGGCAGAAGTATCATCAAACAATTTGAGTGTTGAACTTGGTTTAACTTTGAAAGCGTTATGTGAGTGAGTGTAGACCGTTCGTGTTACTTGGGAGTGAGATATAACTTCTTTTGAATTATTATGAGCGTTGTGTTACGCTGTACCACTGCTGCTTCATTATTTCCAATGTGATCCTCCTCTCACTCGCTCAGGCTTATCCCTGTGAGCTTTGTAACTCTGCAGACCATTTACATCAATAAACAGGAGTAAGATAATATAAGATAGACTTTGACCCGGGGAAATTATCTTGGAATGGGAAAACTAAAAAATTATATGGCCTGAAAAAATGTAACTTTCCATGGCCCAGCTTCAGAGAGTAAAGGTCATACGTACCACATATTTGTTCCAACCATTCAGTTAAGCAGCTGATTCTAACTAGAATTGCGGTTCCGAGGAACTGCAAGAGTGGGTTTGATCAGGGGCATGGAACTCGGCCTCATCCAAGGATTCCAACGGTACCTCGTTTATGAAAATCGGACATACGGGTCAAAAGTTACATGCACACACCTTCATATACACAGACAGCCCAGCCCAGCCCAGCCCATTAGAGCTCTGCCAGATGGCTTAGAACTCTGCCAGGTGCAAGCTTAAACCATAGACTGTATATATAGAACAGTCTATGGCTTAAACAATTAGAGCTGTGATATCACAATCGGAATTAGAATCCTTGAACATTTCGCCATTCATTTCAATAGGCCCAAAAAACGCCGAAAAACGGGAATAACGCGAAAACGACAAGGACCAGCGACACGAAAGTAACACGCGCACTACACCGGTTCGGGTCTGAATTTTTGGAGTTTGAACCGCATCGATAGCTCAAACGGTCTAGGAGCAGTAGTTAGTACAAAAAGTGGGTGAACAGGAATAATAAATAAACTAGAATTGCGGTTCCGAGGAACTGCAAGAGTGGGTTTGATCAGGGGCATGGAACGCGGCCTCATCCAAGGATTCCAACGGTACCTCATTTATGAAAATCGGACATACGGGTCAAAAGTTACATGCACACACCTTCATATACAGACAGCCCAGCCCAGCCCATTAGAGCTCTGCCAGATGGCTTAGAACTCTGCCAGGTGCAAGCTTAAACAATTAGAGCTGTGATGTCATAATCGAAATTAGAATCCTGAAACATTCCGCCATTCATTTCAATGGAATGGAAAAATTGAAAAACGGGAATAACGTGAAAACGACAAGGACCAGCAACACGAAAGTAACAAGCACCCTACACCGGTTCGGGCCTGAATTTTGGAGTTTGAACCGCATCGATAGGAGCAGTAAGTACAAAAAGTGGGTGAACAGGAATAATAAATAAACTAGGAATTGCGGTTCCAGGAACTGCAAGAGTGGGTTTGATCAGGGCATGGAACTCATCCAAGGATTCCAACGGTACCTCATTTATGAAAATCGGGCACACGGATCAAAAAGTTATCTGCATTAACGCAACATCCAATAAGCTAAAAACGCATAAATAACGTGGTTGCTATGCTGGTTGCTAGGGCAATCATGCTGGTTGCTAAGGTGGTCGCTAGGTTAGAAGGCCAGCGCCTCCTGAGAGGCCTGAAGGGTCAGTTCTGAGGTTGTTGGCTGCTGAAACCGAAAAATGGACTGCATTTTCTTAAAAGACAATGTGACTGAATGTGACTGAAGTGCGGGCAAAGTTTGCACAGAAATGTACGATTTTTCCCACCCTCATCGACCTTGTCCTAAAACTTGTTTAAATGATCACACGACGCCTCCTTGCTGCTTTGTCGTCTACATCAGCCTTTCTCAAACTTCTGTGACCTGAGGCCCAGTCAAGGTATACTTTGGGGTCATAGGGCCCACCTACATGAACCCACCCCCTCCTCCCACCCCCCATCAAATTGTAATGATATCACAATTATTATTATTTTTATACTATATTGCTATACATGCACTTCAAAACAGTCAATGTTTAAAGTGCCAAGATTGTTCACAAAAGTTTGTGAAAGCATGCACATCAGAGTACTGCTTTACTAATGTAAAATATAATTAGGCCTACAATAGTTTCATTGTTTTCGCATTGTTGCATGATGCTTGCATGAGAAATACTTCTCAAAACAACAGCAATTATATGGGTGCCGTTGTTTTGGGATGTTTCCCTCATGCAAGCATCATACACTGATAGAGTATATACTGTATATATGCTATTTAATTACATTTCATTTGAATGCCTGAATGTAAGAATTCAGGAAATACCAGCTTTTAACATTTCTGTTGTTTACTAGTTTATGTAAATCACATAACACATTAACTGTTTACATACTAACTACTGATAGCCCATTACTGTACACAATAATACTGTGCCCATTCATTAACATATTTTAAACATCAGGCGTCTTGTTCACACATTTAAACCATATTTGCACTTCGAATTTTGACTCTAAATTGTAGTAACTACATCTACGAAGTCTAAGGAAGATAACCAGGTAGTCTTTTCAAAGATTACATCGATTTTATGAGAACGCCAGCCCTCAGAAAAGCAGTAACTATTCATTCATTCAAATACTTTTTTCTAGCTCGCAAAATCGCGGTTGTTCTGTTTACAAATTAAAACCATATTTACACTTCGAATTTCGCCTCCATATTGTAGTAACTACATCTACGAAGTCTAAGGAAGATAACCATGTAGTCTGTTCGAAGATAAGATACATTTTGACAGAACTACAGACCTCGTGAAAGTAGTACCTAAAATGACTCCATTCACTTCATTGCAAAATTGCGGTTGGTCTACATTAAAACCATAACGTTACCAACAATTTACATTTCGACTCCACATCGTTGTAACACCATACCAAGGGTCTTAAGAAGTGAGTCAATTTGGCTGATTACGTTTTTAACGCATTTCCACGCATTTTAACGCTTGTCAGCTCAAAAAAAGCAGTGGCTATTGCTAACGCATTCATTTTCAATGCTTAGCATGTTAGCTAACATTAATGGTTTGTATATGTGCTAACGCTTACTTGAACGTTCCCTATTGTGGCTTGTGGGATAGAATCTAACTTGTTGACACGTTTAACATCACTGTTGTTTACTACTTTATGTAAATCACATTACTATAATAAACTGTAACTTACTGAGAGCTAAGGTAATTCTGATTCAGACTGCCAAGTAATATCCAAACACAGTTCTCAATGCTTCGGTTTACATGTAGATACCCTCATGCACCCAGAATGCATTGCAACACACCGTCATGAAGGGACTCATTGTTAGGTCGGCTTTAAATAGCATACAGAACCAATAATAAGTTAACGTTTGTAAGCTCTACAGATCTTGCCAAGACAATTGAAATGTTTGTGGACTTCTTGCCGGGCAATGACGAGTATCTTAACTTGAATGTTGCGTGGATGTGCATAATATCTGTATGAATGTGTGTTTCTCAATATTGTAATATGTACATGACTAGGTTTGAAACGAGCTGAATGGATTGAGAAAATCCTTTTTTTTTCTTTTTTTTTATGATCTATATAAACATGGTTTGGCTTTAAAAAAAAAGATGAGACAGCGCTTCGCGCATGTCTTTTTTTACATGACCTTTAGTGGGCGCTGTGGTCTTGCTGGATCAAACCCACTAATAAATAAAGTAAACTTAAGAAGAATAGTGGGCTTGCTCCAACCCACTAACAAATAAAGTAAACTTAAGAAGAACAATAGTGGCCCATGCTGTGGTCTTGCTGGATCAAACCCACTAATTAATTAGCACAACTCCTAAGCCAGATAAGTAATTAGTGAAATCACCTGTGTTAAGTGCACAGGTAGAAGAACCAATGCATGGTAGAACTTTTATTTCTGTCAGACTTTTACACCTCTGCTTCATTGCACATGTAATCCTAATAAGTGCTTTAGTGTATCTCTGTTTAACATGTACAGTGTCTGATTCACGTAAAATGTACATTTTCGTATACACAGGAACAGTGTTAACTTCCTTGTGCTGTAGTTAAGGGATTTTACTCTGGCCAATCAGCAACCAAACCTATTTAACATTACACAACATGATGTAGGACACAACATGTTTATGATATCTCATGTAATGGCTGAACCATCATCCACCTACCCAAAGTTAAGACCTTTGTCCCCAGCATTGTCTAGCTTCATGTCTGCATGGGATAACTCACATTTACCCATAGGAATCAAGCCCTCAAGGAACCTAAATCCAAACACAGATTATCATAAAAAGCAAATTAAACATGCTGGTAAAATATGGCATATCAAAGTGAGACACAAGATCCAGTCATGGAGAAGTACAATCAAGATGCAGAGTTTAATTTGGCTGTAGGAGAAAGGCACACACACAATGCACTCCAGAATATGTGTATCTGACTTGACACAGAATTATCCAGGGTTTAAGTAACAGCAAAGAATATATAATCATAATAGTAGTAACAGTGGCAGAGTCTGTAGACATTCAGGCTACCCTAATCATTGATGCCAAAGACATTTGACGCAAACCAAATAACAAGAAGTGATGTCAACCCTTGCGTCTTACATTATGGTTGGGACAGACAGGGTCATAAAGTATAGGAGTTTAATGTCAAAGTGACTTACTAATGAGAAATGCAGAACATTAAACCACATATTGGAATATTGGACCTAATGAATATGGAAGTTTTTGTCTGAACTCACAAAGGAAACACATTTCATTGTTTTATCACTAAATATTTTCAATAAGTAATTTTATTTGTATAGCAGGTGTAAACTTAGAAACATGCCATTTCCTGTAGACCCACCAAAAGAAAGCCAAACCTTTGCATGTGCAATAAGTTAATAATATAATATAAATAATATAAGATAATAAGTGAAATAATATTTTTGCTGTTTATAACATGTTGTTTTCATTTAAGGCTATGGACTGGATTATCTTGTTTGTGACTAATTCGGTCTATATCTCTATTGCTCCCTGTAATATACATCTAAAAACACAGTCATTATGAAACTGAGAGTGAGACATAGGGTGTTTCAGCTGATAGAAAATTGACAGCTTACCTTATAGAGTATGGTATGTGGTAGACAAAGAAAAGTGTAGGTAGGCTTAGCACCAAGACTTTTTTTATGAGAGCAGATGTTCCTGAGGGGTATAAAAAGGAGTGATGAAGAAATGCATCTTACTGTATTGCCTACACAAAATGTAAAAAATAATTAATCAAAATCCTTTTACTGTATGTGAGAGAATAAAGTATTGTACACTGAGTTTCTCAGTCCCTTCTTTGGTCAATTTTGTAAATTATCCTTATTAATTCTTAAAAAAGGATGCAAAGGAAAACAAAAAAGAGCTAGTTATTAGACCAGCCAAAATGATACACTTGCTTTAGAGTCTGACTGGGTCTACTATAAGTTTGACAATCCAAAAAATCTTGGAGCGGTCGATGAAAAAACAAAAGAACTTTTGAATGAAAAATGAATAGCCTTTATAAAATTCTGGATACAACTAAGTTGAAACACGTAGGCACGTAATCAGTATTTAATAAAGGCTCTTCATTTTTTTTATAACTGGAGTGCCTCAGTTCTTTAGTGTTTTCATTGATGACCTAGATGGCCATTTTGATAAGCACCCTGTAGATCTACTAGCCTTGAGACCATCCTGATCTCGCAAGCTCCATTTTTCCACTCGCAGATCAGTGTGGCTTCCTGCGATGGAGAAAATTTGGGAATGGCCAGTCAGCATTGGTTTTTAGACGGGCTTGTGGTTATATTTTCGTCAACGCTCTGTTAGTACGTCATAAGCAGAACTGTGCTTTGTGCACCTATATTAATATTAATTTGTTTTTATTAATTAATTCATATTAATTAATATAACGATTTGATCTTGTTTAAGTAATTTATAAATGGTGCACTGCCACTTTAAGAGCATTGTCTACATGGTATTCATAATATTTTGCCAGCTCCATTCAAACTATGGCTATAGTCCACAACTCTAACATTGTTTGTGCCACATTTATAGCACAATATTAAAAGAGAATTCCGGTGTGATATTGACCTAAAGTGTGTTGAAACATGATACCGAGTGTGAACGTATATCTCATAGCCCATCTCGGCTTGTCCCCTGCACTCCAAAATCTGGCGCTAGTTAGCCGATGCTACCAACAGCTTTTTCAATGGTGGTGCTAGTGTTAATTTTGTCACCCATTTTTAATTTAGTCTTAGTCTTAGTCTTGTGACAACCCAGAGGAAACTTTTGCTTCTCATTTGTATCCCTTCTGTTGCTAAGGAGGCAAAATGGTGATTCTCTTTTAAGGATCATTTAAGTATTACTTTTGTCACAATTATTTCTCCTAATTTTGCCTTAGGAGAAATAAAACAAGCAAAAGATGAGACACATAGCAATAAGACAAGTAGGAGTCACATAAGAGATATTAGTTTGAGAAGCAGGAGAAGTACAGGAGATCTCTTACTGTATATGTTTGAGTGTAGTCTCATTTACAACTTGTTTCTCCTTAGGAGAAATAATAGAGCAGATGGAGTCACATAAGATATATTAGTTTGAGAAGCAGGAGAAATACGGGGGATCTCTTATATGAGTGTAGTCTCATTTACAACTTGTTTCTCCTTAGGAGAAATAATAGAGCAAATGAGGAGACATTGCAATGAGAAACTCTTGAGAAGTAGGAGTTACAATTGAGATATCAGTTTGAGGGTCAAAAAATAGGGCACTCCATAGCATTTCAAACTTTTATTTTATAAAACAAAAAGCAAAACAGTTGTACTTTTTTAAAATGGACTTTAAGCAATGGGAGCTTGCACAGTTGCACTTTAAAATGGACTTCAAGCAATGGAAGCATGTTAATGCCTTGATATGTTCTTTTTAAAAATTGTGTATTCTTATTTTTATTTTTTTTTGTGTGTGTGAGTGTGTATGTGAGTATTATTTTTAAAAGCTGCACAAGCAAATTGCATTGTACAGACCAACTGCACAATGACAATTTAAGTCTATCTATAAATCATACAACATAGAGAAATGAACTAATAAACAATAACATAAACAAACTGAACTTGTGCCAAAGCGTGCCATACTGTGTACAATGGTGGATGAAAGCGTGGGCTGGTCAATCTCATCTTTTTATCCTGGTGGTGGAACCAACCAAAGGGAGGAGGGAGAGAAGAGCAGAAAATAGAACATTGTTAGTTTGTGAGCCACTCAAAAATACAAAGTAAGACATTTGTTTGACCGTCTGCTTTCATAACTGTGGGAATTTTGATACAGATCAGACACACCTTATTAATCACTTAAACACAGAATGGGGGATGTGATAGCTACCACTCACATTTGCTATATGTTGCCCAATTGAAAAACAGATTGTATTGATATATTTGTCAAGCTTAAACAAGTTTGTTGAATTCCCTCACCTCATCTAGTGAGTAAACTGTATTGTCAGACTAGGATTAACCCCTATCCAGCTTGCCACTAGGCAAAACCTTGTTTTGGTTGGACTAAGAAAAAAAAAAAATGGCATCTGAAAATAGTTTAGTTCAGAGTCCTGATGTCAAAAAAGTAATTTGGGCAATTTTTTTTTGTCATCTGGGAGCTGGCTCCATAGTCAGAACGCGATAACAACTAAATGCAGCGTTGCCTTGTTTAGTTCTGATAGTGGGTTTCAACAGGAACATTTCTCCTGTGATCAGTGAGGTTTAAGTGATGAGTATTGCTGGAACATGTCACACAGTCTCATTGAAGGGCAAATCTGGTGTAAACTGATTCAAAGCCTTGTTGTTCGAGCTCACCAGGCACTGTCCAAAGGACAAAGAACAATAAAATGTGTCATAACCTAGACAAGTTATGGACAAGAAAGTAAAGCTGACTCAATATGGCAAAAAAGCCTTCGGTATCTTCTTTCCATTACAGGGTTTCCCCAGGTTTGACCACCCCAAATAAGACTTTTTTTAAGACCACTTACATGAAAATTAAGACCTACATCACACCCATTATGCAGTTGTAAAACACCAGATCAAATCCATAATGACAATTAAAACAACACTTCCCCATGATGTGCTGTCCTCTCCTTTCGACTGATTATGTTGATTCATTGCTGCGGTCGCGAAAACCCAAAGTATTGTTTTTATGATATCCTAAGAAATTAGACTAGTGTAGTGGCCACGATACCAAAATTATTGTTTCGATACCGATACCACATCAAGAATTGCGATTTCGATACTTCTTCGATAATTCTTAAAAAATGTATTTGATTTGGGGGCCTAGACCACCTTGACATCATCAGTAATATTGAATATAGTGTTATCATTCACACCAGTGGGCATCCTAGATTCTGCTTGACTCTTTCCACACACACGGAAAATTATGGCTTATTTCATATGTTTCTTTTTCATATACCTTCGAATTCATATAAAGTGTACAGTTAATGTATAGTATTTTTTAATCTGCATAATTACTATTAATCTGCTTAATTGCTAAACATATTTAGTCATTTGAATACTTAATATTTATTTTTAAACTATTACACCTAGGCAAATTTTAATGTGGTGTGTAGGCCTAGGTGTAATTGAGTGTTTGTCACTTTAAGAAATACGTGAGTAATTACTGTAGCCTTCAGTCTCACGGTTTTAGGCTAGTGAATAATAGTTGCACATAATGCATAAGGATATGTGGATGCAATTCATTGTTGTCTGTCATTAGATAAAATAAATGTAAATAAAAAAACTATCAAGTTCATAGAAGGGATCATGTTCAATAATGATTTTAGCACTAATTACGAATGACATACATGACCTGAGCTAGCAGAATTAGTTAGCAAGGAGCTCTCTCCAGATGTAAAAGTTTGCAAAGGTTGCGCTGCCTATTTCTAAATGACATTAAACCCAATAGTAGACCTACGTACATCTCATAGCCTAGGTAGGTTAGCAACACAAAGTTGAGAGGTGCAAGTGAGCAAATCAACTTGATATTAGCCTATTATTATGTGTTACCACAGAATCACTTAAGCTAAACTAGCAGCCATGTCTCGCTGTTTATGGCACGACAGCCAGCTAGCATATGTGTGTGAGGAGAAAAGACGACAGCCACAGGCTTGGGAGGAGGCACTAGAAGCATGCCTTGTGCACACAAACAAGAACACGGTCATTCTTAAAAGTATTGATACTAATAAAATTAGGTATTGTGACAACTGCTAATAGCTATTGCAACACTTTTGTAGTATCGGTGCACGCGTGCAACACTAAATTAGACGATCTCTGGCGTTAATCAACCCACTGTTGAATTTTCACATTGTTGTTGTTTTTCCTAGCCTAGAAATCTAGATCGCACCCTAAGCGGCGGCAAATTAATTTGCTCAGCCTGTACGCCTAGTATCAAACCATAGGGATTTCTATTGGCTGACGCCGTGGACGCCATCCAATCACAGTGCTCTATTTTGTTAGAGAGTCTTAAAGGCGGGCTTAACAGGATGGCGACAGTCCCGCGACAGTGAACAACAAGGAAGGTGGCTATGGCAAACGAAGAGCGGTTGTTTGAATCGGGCGTTGGCGTCAACTTTGGAGGAGTTGGACTTGTGCTTTTCTTTGAAAGTTGAGCAACACAATGCACTTAAGTCATTCCTTTTCAAGAAGGATGTATTTGCCGTTTTGCCGACCGGATACGGATATGGTCGTAGCGCTGGCCTATTGCATGCCTAGGCAGTTTGAAAGACAATTCTCTGCCCGCCCCTTGGATTAAGCGAGGTGAATGGCTTGATTCCAGACTATACATTTCAATGATATAGGATGGCCCGCCAGGCTAGTTTTTCCCCCCATTTCACCTTGCTTGCAGGCTAGTATAATTAAAATTGAAGACCTTCGTTTAAAAAATTAAGACTTTGGCAACGGAATTTAAGACTTTTTCAGACCTTAATTAAGGAACATGACATTTAAGACCGTTTAAAGACTTTTAAGACCCCGCGGCTACCCTGCATTATGTCAGGAATACCAAAAGTACTTCTATACGGCTCTGGGCTATACTTCCCTGTCCATAACTCAGAATTGGCTGTGCCACATTTTCTTTTTCCTATGAACAGCACACAGTGATTTCCAACAAGAGCTATGGATCAATTCATACCGGATTTGTCCTTTAAGTGATTTGTAAACAAGGAGTGCTTTAGGGTCAATCCGGTAAATCAAAGACAATGACTCAATATTACATCTAAATTAGCCCAAAACATTTAGCTCTGATCACTCAAGAGACACTGACAATTGTCAAGAACAAAAACAAAATACAGAAAATACAGTATACACCAGGGGTATTCAATTAATCTTCAGCGAGGTCGTTACGGAAAATTTCCTCAAGCAAAGGTCCGGAGCATCATAATGTTTAGGCTATGTATATGTATGTATGTATAATATATATACAGGGGCGGAGCCAGAGGGGTGGCTCCGGGTGGCACAGGCCACCCTTGAGATTTGATTGGCCACCCCAGGTGCCACCCCAAATCCTAGTCTACGATTGGCCATTAACATGGTGTAAGGCGGGACCTTTCTTGATGCACTTGCAGCAGTGTGAAGTGTCAGACGTCAGAAATGTAAGTGGCAAACACACTTGCCTTTATTGGCCCTGCGGCACAATTGAACTCTCTTGAACGAAAGGTTTCCCGATCAGGAAATACTCCTTATACGCAACTTTGTGTAGGCTTAACAGAGGTAGCCTAAATATCGTGCCCTATGACGATGACAGCTTTAAAAAAAAAAAAACATTTATTTCACTTGTCTCGCTGGATTGAAGGCAGAATGTGGGCTGTTAGCAAATAGATGAATGAGGGTCGGAGATTCCGTTAACAAAACCTAAAGTTTTGCTAACATTTTCTCCATTATTATCGTAAAATATGTCTCCATGCAGGGCAGGGCTGGTTCTAACCTAGGCTAGGCTACTATATTTGGGTGGGCTGGTAGAAATTTTGGGTGGGCAACATAGCAAAGCTGTCAAATTGGATCAAAACTAACATAAACACAAAACAAACACAAAACAATCAGTACTACCTAGCTTGAGTTGCTGCAGCCAACAGCCAGGGATAGGCAGTATGTCTGATACATGTATGTAAAATACAAAATAGTATGTTGTCATTTTTATTTTATTTAGTTGGAAAAAAAATGGCATCATATTTTGTATCAAAATACTTTATAGGTTTGTAGTTTAAAAAAAATTATTTTGGTAAAACCAATAACCTACTTTTGGTGATGTGATTATAAAAGTGCCAATGAATGCAGCACTGGTGCTGACTTGTAATTTGCCCAGAGTTGTTGTGATCAGAATATTGAGATTCAGGTAGATAAGTTTCTTGAGAACTTTAGTCATCCAATTCAAACACATGGAAGTTCAAAACACATGGAACCCGGTTATGTGGTTGCCCTGCAAGAAGTTGCACCATGTGCAACGTGCACAATGTTTGCACACATCCACAATACACTCCTTCATACCAACCTCAAGTTTCTTGAGAACTTTAAAGTTCTCAAGAAACTGATGATTAATCATCTAATCGGAAGACATGGAACCGGTTATGGTTGCCCTGCAACAAGTTACCCCATGTGAAAATGTAATTAATAATTTGCCCAGACTTGTTATCATAATATTGAGATTCAGGAAGATGAAATTGCTCACATACACAATACACTCCTTCATACCAACCTCAAGTTTCTTGAGAAAATAAACAAATAGACAAAAAAAGCAGGTCAAATTATTGTAACAGCTACAAAAATAGATGGCCATAGAATGGGGAAATGTCTTGGATGAGTATATTTTGTATATCTTCATTTACAGTAATATAATAAAATTGATTATATTTTAATGTCCCCATGATGGAATTTGTTTTAGAACAGCATAACCCAGTGACAACTTAGATAATTAACTTTAATATGTTTGTATTAAATTTTATTCAAATACAAAGACATTTTATGTGAGAGTAAGGTATTTGTGTTTTTTGTCCTTCAATTTATGAGTATGGTGTTTGCATCTGGTTTCCCTAATGTATTTGTGCTAATTTCACATCTTGAGCCTGTTTCTGTTTATCTGGATGTTTTGCCTCATGCCACCCTTGAATCAGTGCCTCACCTAGTGCCACCCTTGTTAAAAATGTCTAGAATCGCCACTGTGTATATATAATATTAGGATGGATGGATGGAGCCTAGTTGTAGATAGATAGATAGATAGATAGATAGATAGATAGATAGATACTTTATTGATCCCCAAGGGGAAATTCCTAAATGTTTAATGAAATTAAGTAGCCTAAAAGGCAACATTCAAATGAGGAGAAATAAGGCCTGAGTAGCCTTGGCTTTTTAAAGATCTTAACGTGAACTCAAAATAAAATTTGAAATAAAAACCCATTAATCAACAAGTTTAATTTAATTTTTTTTAGTTTTTTTTTTGTTGACCTCCTGGAAACCCAGGAACATCACGGCAAATGCATGTCGGCTTAACTAAATTGTGGTGGATCAATCATATTGCCTTCTTAAATCGAAAATATTCTGTGGTCTCAGTTCACTGTTGAATGGGCCTATATCCTATGCTTGCTCAATATGCTTTGTCTAGTAGGGTGCTTCAAATTGGCTTTTTAAAAACTGTCTCAGAATAGAAGAGAGGTCCTTCTGTGCAAAACTGTCACATTTATTTAAAGATCTTCTAACGTGAACAGTTAAAAGAATGGTAAAAAATGAAGTTATTACAAGCTGTGGCCAATGTTCCACTTACCATTGTGTGACAGTCTACATGAACTATTTATTGGTGTAGGGGTGTCTTTATAAAACCATCAACTGTGCATAAGTTAAGACAACCAGAGGAATACAATAAATCATCTGTTGGAAATTGATCTTAATGCCTCAATTAAAAAATGAGGAAAAACTCCAACCTTTAAACACACCAATATTCTTTGTGAATGAACCAGGTATCGTAAATTAATAAATGTTATTCCTTAAAATACAGGGGGCATAAGTAAGGAACCCCTATGTTAAAAAATCCCATAGAGGCAGGCAGATTTTTATTTTTAAAGGCCAGTTATTGAATGGACTCAGGATACTATGCATCCTGATAAAGTTCCCTTGGCTTTTGTAATTAAAAGATAGATAGATAACCCCACATCACATACCCTTCACCATACCTAGATATATCATGGTTTTATATTAGGCTAATAGCTGGTTTGATTTGCATGCTACAGATTCTATTAATTGCAAAAGAATTGTTGACTGGTAAGTTATTCATGACTGCAGATGCTGACTTGCCTATTTCACGATCCCTTGACCGCAACATTGCTACTTCCTAGTTTACCTGGGTTACAAGAATGCCCTTTCACTCCTGTTACAAAATGCTGTAATTTATAGCAGGTTAAACAAAAGTGAGAACATATTGTGGGGAAAAATATACTTACCATTTTGGTACGCTGTTTGTTCAGCAATTTGATCTGATGGTCTAGCGTAGTCTTCCAGAGCTGCCGGCCTCTTTTCAGTGGAATTGAGCTGGAACCAGTTTAAACCAGTGGCAATAACGTTAGCTTCGACATCTTGACTGACATCCCAAAGACATTTTAAAATTCCGTGCATTTTGGCTACAGCGTGGCTTAACACCATTCAAAACATACAGACTAAAGCTGTATAAGGCAAAGTAAGCTAGCAACGTTAAATTGTCTAACGTTAGCTTTATATACAAGCGGCACAGCCAGTGATGTAACTTACAAGTAGCTAACATTAACTAGCTAGCTAACTTTCTGTGCTGCTTCGTCAGGTTGTTCAATGATATATTGAGTCTAAAAATATGCAAGAACGTTAGCAAATTACCAAAATGTTAATGTACCTTCTCTGAGTTTTAAAATGGTGGCAAGTTCTGCACAATCCTTCATACCCACACACCGTTTCACTTGGTTTCACTGGGCGCCAAATCTAGACTTTTTTGGTAGGAGTCTTCTGCACGTGAGTTTGTCACGTCCGACCATCATAGACCTCTGGAGTCTAACTTGATTTCTCTAACTTGCTAACAAGTCGCAAGTTAGCTCTGGGGTAGCAAAAATCTAATTGTGCCGCCTTCACATACCATTGATTATAATATCTACTCAAAGGTTGAAGACAAAAGTGTGTTCAGGAAAACGTCTGCATCTCCGATTTCGTCGTCCCCCTGCGCCAGAATTTAACAGGTGATCTCCTTATATGGGCATAGACGGTAGCTTTTTTGCAGGCGAACTTCAGAGGTCTGTCAGAGCATCGTCATGTGTGGTGGTCACATCACATGGTTAGGCCTACTGTTTGCAAATGTGAACTTGACAATATGTGCAATTAAAACAAATAAGCCAATGAAAATCATTTGAGAATTGTTGTACAACAGCTAGAGCTCTTACAGATCAGACTAATTTATAAAACAAATAGTTCTGGATGAGCATTACATTAGTTCACTTAGAGAGCTTTCTGATGGATAAGCCTGAGTAAAATGTGAGATATATAAATTGAGCAAGTCTGAGTATTGTATAAGCCTTTGCTGAGATCTCTTTTGTAAATCAAAAAAGGACTAAACTGAGATGACTAGAATGAGAACGGTTCAAGCTTGTGAAGAGATCTCTTTTACAGAACTGATGGAGCCTAATCTGAGATTTACCAAAAAGATCTGAAATGAGAATTGCATGAGTTTACAGAGAGAGCTCTCTGGTGGATCAGCCTGAGTAAAATATGAGATGTATAAATTAGACAACACTGAGCATTATTTAAAATATTGATGAGATCTCATTTGTATATTAAAGGGAGTCTACACTGAGATAACTTAACTCTTTTGCTCCAGAGACAAAAGCAATAATCTCATTTTTATATCACTGTGATCTCATTATTGTCTAGGAGAAACAACTGAGAAAGAGAGGAGCTCTCATTTTAACATTTTCTTTTCTCTGGGAAAATGTCCTTTTTAGTCTTTGTCATATTTAGTCATTCAAATATCATTTTTGTTGTTAGTCAAGTTTTAGTCGACTAAAAGTCTCATCATTTTAGTCTAGTTTTAGTCAAAAGAAAACTAAAGGTATCTTAGTCTTAGTCAGTTTTAGTCAACACATTTTAGTCTTTTTTTTTATAACAAATTATTTCTGATTACCATTTGAGTCAAATAGTGTTTCACACATCTCAATTTTCCAACAATATTGTGTGTCCACAGGGCTACTCGTCTGTTATAATTACTCATTCTGATTTTTTGTCAGTCAGTATGTTTACATGCACAGGCAAGTCGAGCTACAGTTATAGCTCGGCTGGGATTTGACCATAGACAGTAAAAGATTTGATGGGACCACTGTCATATTCGTAGACCAGTGTTTCTCAAAGTGTGGTCCGGTATCACTGGTGGTCCGCAAGCTATCCCAAGTAGTCCATGAAAGCAGACGTGGTAAAATATAATATAGATGAGTTGTTTGCAATATTGAACCAACTTGTATGTAAAAACAGTTCTGCAACACTGTCTATGTAAGATATGCCAGTTTAAATCATACAGTATGAATCCACACAATAAGCAAAGTGCAAAGACAATAAGCAAGGTGGTTCAGCGAGTAGGCCTATTGTGTAGACTGTGTTGTGAATCAGCCTCATTTCTGTAAATGTACATACTGCGTACTTCTTATGGTCATCTGTGATTTTTGTACCCATGTGTACCCTGTGTGTGTCTTTGGTCTGTATGCAAGCATCCTTTGTTTATCCTTGAATTCAATGAAAGCCTGTCTTTTGCCTGTCTATAGCCTTTTGCCTATCACCAGGTGTGAAATGTTAGTGTTTGTAGAACAGCATATGTCCAGGCCTCTGAAGGACTTCCCAGGAAAGGGGGTAGTTTTTAATTAAAAGACAATAGAAGCTGGCCAGACTTGACGTCACCCAAAAGGCCACATCCCCCACACACCAACTTTAAATATGGTAGACTGTTTCTGTATAGTCAGAGAAGTCAGAGAATACTGAAAATCTGGTGAAATCCATGATGGGGTGAAACAAACATGTACTTCTCTCCCTTGAGGGCCACTGGCCCCTCATTGAAAAGAATAAAGCCTGGATCCTGATCTTGCATCGTCCTGATTGAGTCTTAAGAGAAATATGGTAGTAAAAATATACTATCAAGACTAATTATAGGCTACTGTTGAAGTAGGTCTAATCTTTTTTTTTTTTTTAGCTAGGGTTAGTTAAGTGGTCCTGAAACTGAAAAAGTCTGAGAAACACTGTCATAGGCCAAAGTATTAATGTTTTACTCCGCCTCACTAGATGGCGATATGCGCCCAAACACAACACATTCCCCAAACAGACTCTCCATCTTAGCCATAGCTAACTTGCTAGCAAACTTTGCATCATCAGTCTAACTAGTTAAACAGTTGACATTACATGATGAACATTTTCGTATGGACATTCTGGGGGATGTTAATTTGTATGAGAGAAGCTTCAACTTCTGGGTATGTAGCATGGCATAAAGCTTAGGTAGTTAGCTTGCTAACTCTGGCAGAAATCTCCAGTGTTCTTGTTCCATGTAGTTTCGTGTTGCAGCCACAGGGTTGCAGCAACAGCACGTAGACTAGCCTACAGGAAAGCTGTTGCGTATGAACTCATTCGGAATATTTTGAAAACATAACAGCTAGATATTCTGTCTTCTCATTTTGTAGACGAAAATGAAGAGAGATTTTATCTTAGTTTTTATTTCATGCAAAACATTTTAGTCTTTTTTCGTCAACAATAATGCATCTTAAGATAGTCTTAGTCAGTGTTTCAGGACATTACTGCCGTCTCGTCGTCGTCTCATCTTAGTCATGAAAAAAAAGGTAGTTGACGAACATATTTCCTCTCGTCTCGTCTGACGAAATTAACACTAGGTGGTGCTTTGGCATCGGGGTAGCCATGCAAATAAATCACTGTTTTACACCATTTACGAGGCTCAATGTATCTCCACACTTCATTGGTAGACTTCTGAGGGCCCTGACATTTAAAACGAGACATTGAGAACTTTGAAAAAGCACTGGTAATTTACTTACAAGACGATTTATGCAGACGGTATCTTCAATGAAGTTTAGCGTTTGCAGCCATCTTGAATTTAGTCCGCGATAAGTCGAAATGGACAAGAATGAACAGGTATGATAAGGGATCAGATTCCAAAAATAATTCAGTGGAAATGCATGGATTCCAGTTGCTGCTACTGGAAGAAACTGGAATCCATGCATTTCCACTGAATTATTTTGTGATGGTGAGGGGTGTAAGGGGAGAGGAGGGGGAGGGGTGCATCTGGGATCTGTGTGTCTGATGGCTGTTGACTGAAGTCATTGTCACCTCATTGTTCGTGATCGACATGTGGGGGAGGGGTGCAAAATCCAGTGATGTGGGGTACGATAGCCTGTGATGATGGAGGTGAGTGTTGCACTGGTATTGAGCGGGTGTGGGGGCTGGGGGATGGTGCACAGACCACCACCATTGGAGCTGGAGCAGGGCAGTCAAACCTGTTGTAGAAGTGGTTCAACTGGTTCACCCTGTCCAGGTCCCCCTCCACAGAGCTGCTGTTCTTCTTCAGGCCAGTGATAACCTTCATGCAGTGTGTCCTGTGTTCATATGACCCACCACTAGCCGGAGGCCTTTTATAGCTGTGGATCTCTAGTGCCAGAGCCATCAAGGTCCCTGGCCAGTATTGTATTTTGTGTTAACCTGTTTAGTTGTGTGTGTGTGTGTGTGTGTGTGTGTGTGTGTGTGTGTGTGTGTGTGTGTACGTGTGTGCTCCCCTTAACCCTGTGTACCTTTCCTCTATTTTCCAGGAGCTGAGGCCCAAGGTGGAGGTGTAGCGTCCCTTTTGGTGGCATGAGTTGCCCGTGTCTTTGTGTGCCGTGCCTTCTTTTCACTTGTTGTGACCACAACTCTCATGCCCCTCCCCCACTACCACCAAGCACCCTCTCATCAAGTTTGTGCTCGTCAGTGCGCACCATACTGCACCAGACTGTGATTGACAGTCAGATCTCACACAGCCCAGCTCTGATTGGACCAGAAGAGTCGGGAGCTGTGGATTTTTGCAAAACAAATAACAAGCTCTAGGTGGAGGTAGAAGTGCGGGTTTTTTTCTAAAACCGGCTGATTTATGTTCTGTTGGAGCATAGTGTCAGTTTTAGTGAATATGATCAAAACAATCTTGCCAACTGCAAGGTTACTGATGTGTGAATTATATCTTTGGGTGCAAGTCCCATTGTGGCGTAGTCAGCAAATACATCCGGGCCCAAAGCCCCTAACAACTATACCACTTGCCACACTTAGTTGGCTGATGCTCAAAGTTTTTCTGTCTGCAGAAAGCGAAAGCTGTACCTCGTCATAGGCTACCGGGACTTTACTACGTTTTCACTTCACCAGGTAAACAACCTGTGACAACATTAATATGAACTAGATGTACCGCCGCCCAGTCCAGCACATTTTTTCCACAAAAAGAAATCACACTGAAAGGCCTATATGATTCTAACTGTCTCACTAAATTGCATTATCCACACTCAATTCTCACTGGTATCTGCTAGACAACAAGTACCAAAACATGATTAGTTCTTAGATTTCACATGTAAAATTCATTTTATACAACCCCACCTCCATCTTGCCTGTTCATAATTCTGAGAAATTCTTGATTGTTTGTGTTATGTTTATGTTATGTTATGTGTGTGGGTGTGTGTGTGAGTGTGTGTGTGAGTGTGTGTGTGAGTGTGAGTGTGAGTGTGTGGTGTGTGTGTGTGGTGTGTGTGTGTGCGTGCTTGTGTGTGTGCCTGCGTATTGCGTATGTGCCTGTGCATGCACGCGTACATATGTCTACTGTGTGAGTATGTGTCATACGTATGATTACTGTGAATGTATGTGTGTGTGTGTGTATGTGTACGTGCACATGTGTGCACATGAAATGGGTTAACATGACCCCTGGAGGCAAACATACAGAAAAAAATGGTCAACCTAGGCCCTACAGTTCTCAAGATATTCACAGAGAACTGTGTCTGCCCTACCTTCCTTTCGGGGGGTCCAGTCCGGGGGCTACAGATCAAAACGAAGAATGACGGTTCCATGCTATCCATGTGGGGGTACATGCCCACCAAGTTTTGTGTACCCCGGTCTTTCAGTGTCCCGGGAATCCTTGTTGGTGTCACTAAATGTACACATAAATTATTTTATTGTAAGGCCCCCCATGAACGAAAGTACACAAAACTTGGCATGCATTCGGAGGGTGTCATAATGATCCTACACTTTTAATTTCGCAGTTTTGACCTTGTCAGCCAGAGATATTGTGATGACTGTTGCTTTTTAATTTTTAACTAGGTGGCGCTATACATGAAATAAGTGGTAATGGGATGGGTTGACATGCCCCCTTAAGACCAACATACAAAAAAAAGGTGGACCTCCTAGGCCCTACGATTCTCGAGATATTCACAGAAAACTGTCTCCGGCCACCTACAGGCCAGTTGGTGTATAATAACATAAATTAATTTATTGTGTGGCCCCCCATGAACGGAATTCCACAAAACTTGACGTGCATACAGAGGGCGTCATAATGATCCTACACTTCCGATTTCGTGCAGTTTTGACTATGTTAGGTCACAGATACCTTCAATTACACCACCTCATTTTTACTTTTTTGTGTTTAACTAGGTGGCGCTATACATGAAATGAGTGGTTATGGAATGGGTTGACATGGCCCCTTGAGATCAACATACAAAAAAAAAAAGGTCCTCCTAAACCCTACGGTTTTGAGATATTCACAGAAAACTGTGTCTGCCCTACCCTCCTTTAGGGGTCCAATTCAGCTGGGGGCTACAGATCAAAGCGAAAAACGATGGTTCCATGCTATCCATGTGGGGTTACATGTCCACCAAGTTTAGTGTACCCCGGGTCTTTCAGTGTCCCGGAATCATTGACGGAAATTTGGGCATCTTGAAAAAAAAAAAAAAAAAAAATCTGACTAAACCTATATTTTTAGTCGACTTAAATTCTTGGGCGGTCATAATAAGATGGATGTTGCTGCTGGCGAACAGTGTGACCCGAGTTAAGCTTTTATTAAGTAGGCAAACGTTTGAACTAGCCAACTAGCTCCGCTGGTGGGAAACGCATGGGACTCATAGCGCTGCCGCTGTCCTATTGCGTGCAGTGGGAATTTGAAAGACAACTAATTATCCCGCCCCTCGGACTGAGCACTGCGAACGGTGAGTGACCAGACCCTACATTTTAATGTGGGTCTGGCTCGTCAGGCTAGTGTTCGGGGTCAAATGTGACCGATTGACAATTATTTTCTCTAAAAAATATTGTTAACTTATTTTGACTACAACGAGGCTCTATGACTTTGTTAACACAGGGCATCTGAGGGAAAAACTGGTTATAGGCTATTTAATAGAACACAAGTTGATACAAAGGTCTACCACAACATTAGAGGATAATGTGTTACTATGGATGTCTAACAAGTTACAATGCAGAAGGAACACAAAACTAGTAGGCTAAACATAAAAGGGCCGGATTATCCATAAGGGCCAGTGCCCAGGGGCACCAACCATTCACAGCCAGTGGGGTGGCACCACATGACACAAGCTTTACAAATATTTTTCGTAAATTGTTATATTATTCACTTGAAGTTGTTGAAAGACCATACATTACTCGTTTATGAACATATGTGTATATATGTATATGTTTATTTCACAGTAATATTAATAACCATAAATTATAAACAAATCAAATTACGTGACCATCACTCCCCCTCCTCAATCTGTCAGAGTTGAGTTGGTCCACAAGTAGGCTAAGCACAAATGTATCTTTAAATGTATCTTTTTTTTACGATACAAAATGAATCCAAAATGGACAGAGTCTAGATTTAGCGACAGAAAAATGTCATCTCGCGACTAGCGACAAATTTGGCGACTTCTTGCAACGATGGCAAAGTCTTGTTGTTGAAACCTCTGAAATCTCCCCTCTCATGCCTGTTTCGTTAATGAATTACATCGCGAAGCGTTGACCCATGACCATGAAAGTAGCCTAATGACTGGCCTATGTAATTAGCCCATGTCACTTCAAGGAAGTAGATGTTTTAACAGCTTTAACAACGTCATTGGAAGGTGCAGCAGCAACATCGGGTGAGATTACAACCAGAGAGTCAACGAGAGAGCAATGACATGGTGACAGGGACACGCATGCCAGCATCGTTTAACAAGCATTGAACAAAGGAAAGTAGGCTACAACTTCATTCACAAGCAAAGCAGATAGTTCAAAATCGAGCATAGGCTACAAGTTAGAAAAACCTATATTACCATTCGTTTAGGCTAGCTTTGTAGCAATGTAAATAAACCAGGGCTCGAATTATCTTTTTGTCTTTAAGGGGGTCTCTCTCTCATAAAATGTTGGCACATCCCGCGCATAGCCTAAAGCCGATACAATTAAATACCCTAGGCATGAGTGGCGCTTTTGCGCAGTATGCGCACGGTAGGCCTAAGCTATAACTTGACACACGCACACAACAGACAAAGATTTTTCATAGAAATTGATTCCTTTTAATTAATCTCAACATATTATTGATTGCAATAGTCCATATTTCATTTCAATTTCACAATACAAAGAAATAGACTAAACGATTTAGTCTGAGTGCCACTCTCAATTTCACAACATAACTCATTTAAACCAGACCACCGTCTCAGATAAGCTATCCTCACTGTTAAACACCATTGAATATTCCGCCATCAGAGTTTGCTAACGGGTGTTTCAAAATATCTGGAAACTTTCCGGAGATCTGAATGGCAGAGGATAGCTATACAGATCAATTCACACAATCATTGAAGTAGGCTGTATTATGGGCCATACTTTATGGCTTTGTCAATAAACATAGAAGAGCCAAAGCGCAAGTTCAATAGCAAACAGGACTTTTTCAGCACTTATCAAACCATGTAGGCTAGCCCAATGAACGCTTATGTAAATAGACAAAACACTCGCATCAAAGCAGGGTGACTTCTTCGGACTTGCGAGTGCTCTCAAATCGATCGTATGCGGTTTGCGTAGCCTATTTTAATTTAACGTCTTTAATAGTAAGACATCACACATGGATGGATAATGAGCGTTGTTTAAGATTAAATTACAATGGCAGACACCTTCAGATATGAGAGACCCCCTCAGATTTTTGACTTTGTTGTTTTCATGGGAGCCAGTCCTCACTCTAACGGCTCCTAGGCTACACACAGTTGCGTTCCATCAACGCATGCCAGTGGGTGTTCCCGACGATAGCTATGCAAATGACTTGAAGTAGGCTAAAACCGTAATGTGATTGGTTGGTGCCGTCTGTAGATTGGCTTGATTGGCCGGTGCCGTCTGTCGGTGCAGCAACAGCTGAACTTCTCAACGCGAGCGACGGGAGAAACGCGATGCGACGGACCCACAATTCAGTTTGGCAACAGATGAAGTGAGCCCATGTAAAGTGAATGGGATGCGTCTCCAGCAACACAACGCACGCAGCTGTGTGTAGGAGCCGTAACGGCTCCCAAACACAGCTGCGTGCATCGCGTTGCTGGAGTAGCGTCGCTGGAGTCGCGTCGCGTTTCTCCCGCTGCTCGCGTTGAGGAGTTCAGCTGTTGCTGCACCGACAGACGGCACCGGCCAATCAAGCCAATCGACGGACGGCACCAACCAATCACATTACGGTTTTACTTCAAGTCATTTGCATAGCTACTGTCGGGAACACCCACTGGAATGCGTTGACGGAACGCAGCTGTGTGTGGGAGCCGTAACGGGGTCCATTGTGTCGTTTCTCGCGCCGCTTGCGTTGAGAAGTTCAGCTGTTGCTGCACCGACAGACGGCACCGGCCAATCAAGCAATCTACAGACGGCACCAACCAATCACATTACGGTTTTACTTCAAATCATTTGCATAGCTACCGTCGGGAACACCCACTGGCATGCGTTGATGGAACGCAGCTGCGTGTAGGAGCCGTCGGCTCCCTCTGGCTCCCACGTAATTCGAGCACTGAAATAAACTTTTTTTTTGGGGGGGGCACCACATTCTTGTCTTAATATGGGCCTGAACAGAAGAGTTAAAAGGCGGAACAGTTTCACCGTAAACTCCACAAAAAAAAACACTCTGCGTCTTTTGATGTGCGCATCCACATTAAATCCACCCCACTCATTTGGATCCTATACTGTAGGCCTATAACAGAAATACCAAACTCCAATTCATGGTAGGGTAAATTAAGCTATAATAAGCTCATAGCCAATTCAATATTGAACATGACCAAGGAAAAAGTGGACGGGACAGTCACCACCCCCCCATACAAAATTCTAGGTTACAGTAGCCTGGTTGCTACTTTTATAACGTTTATAACGTTGAGAGAGTCTTCTGCCCAGAGCTGCTCAACTAGGTTTGTTGTTGGTAAACGGGAAATCCGTCTATATAGGCTTTCCAACAACTTTATTTGGAACAATTTTTTTTTTAACTAATAACTCTACAACTCTCATTAACATAATAATAGGTAGCTGGTGGAACGCGCCAAAGACTTTCCTATTGATTTTATGGGTGACAAAATTTCTGGTTTGGGCTAAGCCCCCGATGTTGAGACATTCTAACGAAGCCCCTGCCGCTACAATCCAACTGCATTGGCCCGACTTTAATTTCTACAAAGCACTCAACAATGTTCGCGCTCAGGAAAAATGACACCCCGTCTTCTATTTTCGACAAAGCAGCACACCATTCTTAAAACTTTCACTGTCCAGGTGTCTCTCATTTAATCAACCACTCAATCAATACCTCACCACATTAACAGGTAGGCACTTACGTAGAATCAGTTGTCCAAATCATCACATTCTGTTGACAAAATCGTGTTCGACCTGCCCCTCCGAAGGTCTCTACGCGGCCCATATGATATGAATTGTTAATAACAATGATTCACAAATGGGTGGCTAGAATAAATCTCGTTAACGTTGACCCCATTTTGTAGACTTAAAAAAATCTAGGCTACCTTCAATAGGCTATACACGTGTGTACACGGCATTGCGGGAACTTTCGTTGCAAATCACTCTCATTTGACTGGCAAAATAGAAGACACCGACTTTTTTCTCAAACGCGTCGTTCGTTTGTTGTTTTTTTCATCATGTAAGTAATGTTCACATGGTTTTACATATCCAATTTACATTCAATCTTCCATGGTTCGGAATATCATATGACCTCTAGCTTCATCAGTACATTTATGGTAGGCTAGCCTATTTGGCAGACGCTTTTGTCCAAAAAGACTTCCAGTAGGCTATATTATACCCTAGGCTATAGTAGCCTACAAGCGCAACTAAGTTTGTTCTCGGATGATCCAAGGCATAGACTAACCTACCTCATTATGAAATAAGGTCTAAAGGTGTTTTTTCCCCAGGATTGCGTTGAAAATGCGTGGATGATGCCTATAATCACAATTGGGGAAAAAATTAAGGAGACCTTTAAGCAAACAAATTTCTGAAAATGCATTAAAATTCATTAGAATTTCGGAAAATTCATTAAATTAAGTTTGGATAGCAGCTTCAAGATTATTAGATCAGGATAATAAGAAATAACCTACCTTATACTACACTTCGCCGGCCTTACATTGTACTACGATATTGGTGTGATTTCACAGTCGATGACTACATTTCCAAAATGGGACAGAAAGCATGTGAGTTGACAGGGTAGGTTCTCCCTATACGCACACTACGCAAGTTAATAAAGGCCCCCTCCCCCGTCTCCCTTTGAGTCAAGCTAGCGACATACAGGTGTACAGTTATAGCAAGTGTCTCATACATTAAGAAGAGGAACATGAAACCAATTTACCATTCAGTTCAAGAAAAACAGAAGAAACTTCACGAGAATGAACAGCAGGTTGGGTAAACTTGTTAGTTCCATGGTTTGATGTCAACATGCATCTCTTAAATGTGATGCTGCCTATATGAATGCGCAGCCTGATCTCAAAACAAGTGTAGGCTAGTACATATGTGTACGATATGTCAGTGCACGTTAATAGGCCTATATCACGGCAGCCCACGGGCAGGTGAAGTAGGGCTGTTCAATTTCCTGTTGGCAGGCAAACCACAGGTGTTCCTAAAAACATTAACGAGGCCTCTGGTTGAAGTAACTGTGGCCGAATCTGACACTTAATTTTGGACAAAGGCGTCTGCTAAATCCATAACCATAATTAAACACCTGTGTTCGCACAGGAACAGGACTGTTCACTTCCTACTTTGGCTGCCGTGATAAAGGCCTATTCATAAAACCTTGTACTAGTCTAAATAGCGGTCGGTTTTGAGGGGGGAGGAGCGTTCTGGTCATCTTTAATTTCCCGGCCCCAATCCCAGCCCTATAAACGGGCGATTTATTTAGAAAATTGCATTAATTTCAGTCTGGGATTTACATGATGCGCTATAGGCTATATTCTTCTATTATTACAGTGCATGAAAATGCACTGTTCTGTTATCCGAAGTCTTATTATTATTATTATTACAGTGCATGAAATGCACTGTTCTGTTATCCGAAGTCGTCTTCTTATTACAGTGCATGGAAATGCACTGTACTGTTCTTCCTAGGCATTTATTATTCTTTTTCTAACGCATTTAATGCAGCTTTAACCATTTAACGTAGAAACTTCATTCAAACTGCGTTGTGTAGGTTTTACTTAGGACATGGGGGCTATGCATTTTTCAGCTTTGTAACTTTTATACTTTTTAAACTATTAATTAAAAACTGTTAAATTTCCCCATAGACTTAACATGGGCTGATGACATCACAATAGAGCCGTTAAGCAATTAGAATCCTATGCCAGGTGGTCAGGCCACCTGGATCAACTGCCAGTCTCAGGCTTTAAGCATACAAACTGGCTCTATTAAGACTACACACCCTTTTCAACTGCTTCCTCTGCCAAAAACTGTTTCAAAATAAAAGTCCTCACTACTAATATTTCACTGTTAAACAATTTAACCCTTTAAACTACTGAACTTTTTAACTGTTCAGCCATTGTAACTGTTACTTGTCATCAACTATAACTCCTACCCACTGTAGCTAGTTAGCATTGCTAACATTTTTAGCAAAACTGCTAAAAATGATTAGCTAAGTTAGCTAAGTCACATGGTTAACATAGTTAGCATGTTAGCATTGTTAGCATACTAATTAGCATAGTTAGCATAACTACTAAAATGATAAGCTAAGTTAGCTAAGTCACATAGTTAGCATAGTTAACATGTTAGTTAGCATTGTTAGCATTGTTATCATTTTTGACAAAACTATTAAAAAACATTAGCTAAGTTAGCTAAGTAACATGGTTAGCATGTTAGCATAATTAGCATAACTGCTAAAAATGAATAGCTAAGTTAGCTAAGTCACATGGTTAGCATTCTTAATATTTTAGCATAACTGCTATAAATTATTAGCTAAGTTAGCTAAGTCACATAGTTAGCATTATTAACATTTAAAAAACTGCTAGAAAACATTAGCTAAATTAACTAAGTTAAGTAACTTGGTTAGCATTATTATCTTTGTTAACATAGTTAGCATAACTGCTAGCAAACATTAGAGCCATTCCAACTGTCAGTTATCGTCAACTATCTACCGAAATAATTTAACCATTTAAACTATCCACCTATTTAACTGTTCAGTCATTCCAACTATATCAAACCTCATACCTAGCAACCAATATAGTTTGTTTTTACCCTGTATGATATTTGACATCATATTTTAGCATTTTCATGATATTTCCTTCAGGAAATGCTTTTCTAGTTATTATTTGTTCTGCTACATGTGTTTTTACTTTGTGTTCAATGACTGTAACTCCGTGTTTTAAGATTTAGTAATGGTCCACTTCTGCCATCTAATGGTGAAAGCTGGTAGTTCAAATACAAATGCGTACACTTGTCGTTGTCTGATGATGTCATATGCCTTGGACTTTTTCGTTTATTTCACACTGGTAGGAAAAGCGTGGTGCTCCGCACTCTACTTGTTTAAGTCTTCTAAGCTTCAAGTTGGCCTCTGAAAGCATCGTTGGTATGTGTAAATTAATTGTTTGTGAGATAATGTTAATTCAAGCAAACTGGCAAACGAATTAGCATAACTTCTAGGCTATGTTCACGTTAGTCTTCTGGTGTAGCTGAAAGCAGCTAGGCAATTTTCTATGACTTGTTATTCCCTATTCTGAAATGTTGTACTTTCATTTCTCAGTTTCCCTACTTCAAGAACTCCATAAAGAGTGACCTGGAATACGTCGTCTGCGTGGTTTGTTCCTGGAGAGGAGTTAACAATCTGTCGACCCTGGCAAGGCGTTGGGAGTAGAGGGCAGAACAGTAAAACAACGACTTCTGGCGGGCTCTTCTTCACGCCTGGAGGAAGAACAACGTTGGACGGGAGCTAGGCTACGCATCCTACATAACCAACTGACTGGTTTATCTCGTCAAGTAAGGAAATTAAATTCAAAGTCAATATGTCAGAAAGAGACTCAACTATGAGAACAGTTAAAATCAGATCGACTGCATCTTGTTCTTCGAAAAGGTCAGCGAGCTCAATAGCTAGCAAAGTAGCCGCTGCTAAAGCGTGCACTGAAGCCGAGGCGGCAAGGATTGAAGCAGCTTTTGCTACACAGGAGAACGAACTCACGCTAAAGCAAGCAGAATTGGAGGCATCCACTCAGTTACAGCGGACACATTTAGAAATGTCACTGAATGTAGTACACCTCGAGAAAAGGGCTGCAGCTGCAGCGGCTAAAGCAGAGGTCTTAGAAGCAACAGCACAACTGGAGGACTCTGAGGAGGACTTTAGCCACATCGACATGCCAACGGACGACTCAGAGACGCGCACAAAGAACTATGTTGAATGAGTCGCTCAGTACGCTCCGACCATGAACTCTGTAGGCGCCCTTGTTTGCTTTCCGGAGAGACAGACCTCTGAATATGCCCACACCGTGGCCTCCTACCATACAAGCTACATGCCTGGTAGTGAACCCCCTCAACAGAACTTTAGACCCCCCTATGTACAGCACGTCCCAACCCAAAATCAGGCTGTGGAGGGAGGTTTTAATGTGCCACGACCGCAGCACACTAACTATGTGATTAAAACCTCACACTGCATTTGTACAACGTTTAGGAAATGGCTGCAACACTGCATACAACAGACTTTCTGACAATCCCCATGTGCCACCTGATGCTGCATACAAGCAAAATGGCCCTGTGCACAGCCACACGGACGACAATAATAACACCGACATGTCAAACATTGTCAGATTCATGGCTCGACGTGAGCTAATCTCCATTGGACTTATGCAGTTCAATGACCGTCCTGAATGCTTTAGGGCTTGGAGAGCATCTTTCATGAACTCTATCAGAGACCTTAACCTGTCAGCTAGCAAACAGCTCGACCTCCTAACGAAATGGTTAGGCAAAGACTCAGCTGAACACGCCAGGCGAATAAGGACTGTGCATGTGAACTATCCGGAACAAGGACTCCGAGCAGTAGCGGAGATTTGGGGGGGGCTGCGGCGCGAACAACCCGGGGCCTCACCGCTAGGGGGGGCCCCCCCACTGGTACTGGTAGGATTTATTTTTATTTTTTTTAAATACAGTTTATTGACCACATATCCATTCGGAATTGTTTACTACTTAAATGTTCAATAAAAATATATGTAGGTTGGGTTAGGCATAGTTTTTGTCTGTTTAACACAGCCAGAGAGCTGGCTATACTGTGTGAGGGAACTACCGATTTTGATAGGGGAAGAGTTCAAGAAGAAAAGCGTTTGTGTTCAGATGAACACGCAGATGAGATTTTAGAAGACAGCAGGGACAGATTCAGAGTCGATGTGTTTTACTACATACTTGACGTCTTTGTTTCTCAGTTTGAACATCGATTTGCAGATTTCAAGAGAGCGGCTGGAAAATTTGCTGCTCTGAACCCGAAACATTTTACTCTGATGCGCCTGAAAAAGTTAGAGCGCTTGCGGACTTTTATTCACAGGATCTATCCAATGCCGACGAAGTGGTTAATGAATTTGTTACATTTTGTGCAATGTACAGTGAGCTGTGCATGCATTTAAACACCCACAGAATCCTCCCATTTCTCATCATAAAATCCACATGGATCGGGCTTTTCCTAATCTTGCTATTCTTTATCGTATTTACTTGACGATTCCAATTAGCAGTGCGAAGGCAGAGAGAAGTTTTAGCCGACTGAAACTCATCTTGCGCTCCACCATGGGTGAGTCGCGGCTGTCAGACTTAGTGCTCCTCTGTATCGAGAGAGACATTGAGGTCAATAAGGATAAAGTTATTGACATATTTGCAAACATGAAGGAGAGAATGCTGAAACTCAAAATAGATTAAATGTTTTTTGCAGTGTGCACAGAGAGGGTTAAAGCGGAGCTAGTAATCAAGGATCTTTGGTGTGCATGTCCTTTTAGGCCTGTAAAGCTACGTGTCTGTTTTTTCCTTTGTTGAGAAATTCTTAAAAGTGGGCCAACTTTTAACGTTCTTGAGTTCACAGTCGCTCATTTTCTGTTAGGCAAGGGCTATGGGATATTGTTTTCATTTACGTTTATTTTCTTTAAAAAGGATGGGATAGTTGTTGTCCCTTTAACATGCTAAATGAGTTGAAGTTGTTGAGCAAAGTTGTTGTTTGTATGACCGGAATAGGGAGCTATGATCAAAGGCTTTATTTTTTATTTTTCCTGGAATAAACATATATTAAATATTTTGGTTGGTTGGCTACTGCATATTACATGTGTGAATGGAAAGGTTGGTGAAATTACGCTAGTGCAAGCCAACGCGACAGTGCGGGACAACAATCTGCAACAATCAGTGAGGGGGGGCAAACATCTCCCGCCCCCCCTCACACAATACCCGAGCTCTGCCCCTGACTCCGAGCTATATGGGACCGGCTCAACGAGTGCTACGGTGCACCAGAGGTCATCGACAGCTCCTTGTTCAGGAGATTGGAGAACTTCCCTAAGATCCAGAACAAAGATGGCCGCAAATTAAGAGAACTAGGGGACTTGCTTATGGAAATACAAGCGGCTAAGGATGATGGGGACCTGCTTGGGCTTAGCTACTTAGACACGCCCCGTGGGGTCAACCCTATTGTGCAGAAATTACCATTTTATTTGCAGTAAAAGTGGCTTACATTAGGCTTTAACTTTAAAGAACAACATAGGGCGCCTATCCCCCATTCAGTTTCTTTGTGAACTTTGTATGTCAGCAAGCAAAAATGCGAAATGACCCAGGTTTTATGCTGTCAGCGCCAAGCAACGAACCTTCTGGTCATAACAAGCCAACGTTTAAACCTGACAGTCAGGTAAGTCCATCAGCAGAGAGGACCCAGCGAAACATTGTCTGCTGCACAACAAAGCTCACCCTCTCCACAAATGCCGTGGATTTAGAGAAAAACCCATAGAGGAAAGAAAGGAACTCGGAGAAACTCGAAGAAACACGGAGTGTGCTACAAATGCTGCAAGGCCATACACCTAGCAAAGAACTGTGATGAGGAGGTAAGCTGCACAGAATGTGGAAGCAAAACACACATCGCTACACTGCATCCCGGCCCGGTCCAGAGGTCCAACAGCTCAGGTCCTGCATCAGAGAACGGCGGGGAGACTGCAGTCTCGACCACATGCACCAAGGTGTGTGGAAAGGACATCTCAGGACGCTCCTGTTCCAAAATATGCCTTGTGAGGGTACACCCAGCCGACCACCCTGACTCTGCTCTCTGTGTGTATGCCATACTAGACGACCAAAGTAATAGATCTCTTGCACGGTCGGAGTTTTTCAGTCTGTTCAACATCTCAGGACGCCCCTCACCATACTCTCTGAAAACGTGCGCTGGCACAATAGAGACTGCAGGCAGACAGGCGCGTGGCTTCATGGTGGAGCCCATTGATGGCAGTATCACACTCACACTGCCACCACTGATTGAATGCAACTAAATTCCAAACAACCGAACAGAAATCCCCACACCTGAGGTTGCCTTAAGCCACACACACTTAAAACATCTCGCAAAGCACTTCCCTGAGCTGGATCCTCAAGCTCCTATTGTACTGTTGTTAGGCAGAGATATGATCAGAGTTCATAAGGTTAGAAGGCAGATGAACGGCCCACACAACGCACCCTACGCCCAAAAGCTGGATCTGGGCTGGGTGATCGTGGGTGATGTGTGCATTGGAGATATGCATAAACCAACCCTGGTCAGCGCCTACTACACCAGCGTGCTGAGAAACGGACGCCCCTCTCTCTTTCCGCCATGCCCAAACAGCTACACGGTGAAGGAGAGATACTGTAATGCTGAGTCCCCCTCACACGCCATCCTACACAGAGACAGTCATGCAAAGGTACAGAATATTCAGACAACAAAGGACGATGACACAGAGGCTCCTTCCATCGAGGACATGCAGTTTATGAGCATCATGGACCGTGGAGTCTACAAGGACAAAGGAAACAGCTGGGTGGCTCCCCTGCCCTTCAGAGCTCACCGGCCACGGCTGTGTGACAATCGCGCACAAGCACTGGAACGCCTCAACTCGCTGCAACGCTCTTTCAAGAGAAAGCCTGAAATTAAAGAGCAGTTCATCACATTCATGGAAAAGATCTTTCAGAGTGGACACGCTGAGGAAGCCCCCCCACTGAAACCTGGTGAGGAGCACTGGTACTAACCATGCTTTGGTGTGTATCACCCAAAAAAACCCTCTCAGATAAGAGTCGTTTTTGACTCCAGTGCACAACACAAAGGACTGTCTCTGAACCAAGTGCTGTTAACTGGACCGGACCTCAACAACAGCCTCGTGGGGGTCCTCCTCCGCTTCAGAAAATAACTTTTCGCCTTCTCTGTGGACATACAACAAATGTTCCACTGCTTCAAGGTCAAGCCAGAGGACCGCAACTTCCTCATGTTCCTTTGGTTCAAAGATAATGACCCAGAGAAAGAGATTGCAGAATGTTGCATGAATTTCCACGTCTTTGGAAATAGCCCTTCCCCGGCAGTGGCCATTTACTGTCTCAGGCGTGCAGCCCAAGATCAACAGAGTGAGTATGGAGAGGACGCGCGGCAGTTTGTAGCCCGTGATTTTTATGTGGACGATGGGCTGAAATCCCTCCCAACAGCAGAGCAGGTGATCAGTCTACTTAAAAGGACTGAAAGTATGCTGGCGTGTTCCAACCTCAGACTGCATAAGCTGGCCTCCAACAGCAAGGAAGTTATGGAGGCCTTTCTCTGTGAGGACCACGCCACAGACCTAAAAGACCTGGACCTGGCAGCTGACAGTCTACCAGTGCAGCGGAGCCTGGGGCTACACTGGGACCTGGACTCTGACTGTTTCACTTACCGTGTGCAGGATGAGAGGAAGCCGTTCACGCGAAGAGGAGTCCTTTCCACAGTGAACAGCTTGTATGATCCGCTCGGATTCGTCTCTCCCGTGACTATTCAAGGTAAAGCGCTCCTCCGAGAACTCACCTCTGACTCTCCTGAATGGGACGCCCCACTGCCTGCAGAAAAGGAGAAGTTGTGGGACAGCTGGAGAGATTCTCTTCAGGAGCTACAACACCTAAAAAGATCCCCAGAGCTTACACAGGTGCGTCATTGTCTGCAGCCGAACAAACTGAATTATGTGTCTTCTCAGACGCATCAGAGAGGGCAGTTGCTGCGGTTGCCTATTTAAAGACTGTACATGCAGATGGGACATCCCACACAGGACTGATTTCAAGCAAAGCCAGACTCGCGCCATGTCCAGAACACACCATACCCCGTGTGGAGCTGTGTGGAGCAGTCATGGCAGTGAATCTGGCAGAGGCCATCATGTCTGAAATTGACATCATATTTGATGCGGTCACATTCTACACGGACAGTAAGATTGTACTCGGGTACATTTTCAATGAGAAAAGAAGATTCTACGTATATGTGAGCAATCTTGTTCAAAGAATCAGACGAAGCACACTGCCACAACAGTGGAGGTACGTTCACACACAGCACAATCCCGCAGATATCCCAACACGGTCTATCCCAACTGACCACTTAATAAACACGATATGGTTCACCGGACCTGCATTCTTGTCTCAGCCTGTGGACATGTCACTTCCTGAACAGACATTTGAACTTTTACAGCCAGAACAAGACTGAAATCTGACCGCAGGTGACCACACTCTCCACTACAGTGTTAACCCTTAAAGGAGTACCGTCACACTGGTGTGACAGGAATGTTGAGAAATGAACGTTCTAAAGAATATCTGGGTTCATTGAATTCAACATAGAATTTTAGAACCTTCAATTGTTGCGGAACTTAGAACGTTCAAAAACCTACACCTTTAAGGGTTAAAACATCTAGGCTCACAGCGCTTCAGCCTCTTCTCACGCTGGAGCTCCCTCATAAGGTCTGTTGGAGCTCTGATTCACATCATCCAGAGCTTCAGAAAAAAGAATGGAAAGTGTCAGGGATGGAACCATTGTCACATGCCTTTAACGCCATGGATATGTCTCGTCAAAGCGCAGCAGTCATCATTAGAACAGTCCAGCACGAAGTCTTTGAGAGAGAGCTGGAGTACCTCACATCCAGCATGAACATTCCAAAGACCAGCCCACTCTGGTCATTTGATCCTTTCATCGACCAGGACAGCCTGCTGCGAGTAAGGGAACGTCTCGCTGCAGCAGACCAAGGTCCCGAAGAGAAAAGGCCACTCATCATACCTTGACGCCACCATGTAGCCACCCTCATTGTGCATCACTTTCATGGACAGACACTTCACCAGGGAAGGCACTTCACCAAGGGGGCTGTCCAATCTGCTGGCTACTGGATAGTAGGTAGCAAGAGATGCGTCAGCAGAGTGATTTTCGAATGCACTGTGTGCCGTAAACTCAGAGGAAAGTGTGAAGTTCAAAAAATGGCTGGCCTGCCACCGGACAGACTCAGCACAGAGCCTTCACTAATGTTGGCATGGACGTTTTCGGGCCCTGGGCTGACGCCGCACGCCGCACGAGGGGAGGTCACGCTGAGAGTAAGAGGTGGGCAATTCTCTTTACTTGCTTGTCTGTTAGAGCCATTCACATTGAAGTGATAGAGTCCTTGGACTCTTCCAGCTTTGTTAATGCATTCAGAAGGTTCCAGTCTATCCGAGGGCCTGTGAAACACCTGCACTCTGATAGGGGCACAAATTTCATCTCAGGCTCCAAAGACCTTGAAATCCCCTCCAATGCCGATGAGAAAACAATGGAGAGATTTTTCTCAGAACATGGCTGCACATGGACTTTCAACACCCCACACTCTTCTCACATGGGAGGAGTCTGGGAAAGGATGATTGGCATCACACGCCGTATCCTGGACTCAGTGCTCATGCAAATAGGATCCTCTAAACTCACACACGAGGTGCTCACGACTTTCTTGGTGGAGGTCGCTGCCATTGTGAACAACCGTCCACTTGTACTGTACCTGTGTCCACGGACCCCTCAGATCCCTTCATCCTCACACCAGCGTCACTGCTGACTCAAAAAGTAGGCCCATGTCCACCTCCAGCTGGAGAATTTGAGCACAAAGACTTATTCAAACAACAGTGGCGCAGAGTGCAAAGCCTGTCCAACACATTCTGGGACAGGTGGCGGAAACAGTACCTGGCGACACTGCAACCTCGAAGGAAGTGGCTCTCTGACCAGCCCAATCTCAAGGAAGGAAGCGTGGTGCTTCTCAGGGACATTCAGTGCAAAAGGAACGACTGGCCTCTTGGTATCATCACAGATGTGTACCCCAGCAAAGATGGACGGGTGCGCAAAGTTCAACTGAGAATTTCCAGAAAGGATGGACCAAAACTGCTCCTCAGGCCTGTGAATGAACTGGTGTTGCTCATTTCCCCAGATAAATGAGACTGTGACGTTCTGAATGTATTGACAAGAGTAAATACATGTAGGCGTTCAGAAAATATATGGTTTAGGTGGTCAGTTCAGCTGTCCCTTAATAGTATAGGCCCAAATGTATCAGCTGAACAATTTGTTTCTCGCTCTACAATATGGGCCTATGTATGCCTTATGATATGTCAAAGTCAGTAGGAAGGTAGGACATGTCTTAATTTATACTAATTGATATCTAGAGGCTATTGGATTTCAGAAAATATATGGTTTAGGTGGTCAATTCAGCTGTCCCTTAATAGTATAGGCCAAAATGTATGAGTTGTACAATCTACAATATGGGCCTATATTTAGCACAGCAACAACCATATCTACCATAGCAAAATCGCAGTTAAAGTAATGTAAAAATGACGTAAAATACCTGCCAATTGTCCTCTGTTTCCACCACTGCAGTAGATCATGATGTGAGGATGCGCTCTGTAACACACCTGTTAATGGAAGCAAGGACTGAGGTGTCAAGGCCAGCATGCTTCAGCCTCTTCAGGAAATAAACAAATGAGTAGCCAAACAAGGACAAACAAGGCCTTGTTTACATGCTGGCTGTCTTGTAGTTTGACACCATTCTCCTTTCTGTGAGTGTTCTGTTGGAGTCATATAATGAAATGCAACCCATACATCAGGATATCAGGAGCAAGGATCTGTGAAAACATAGTAGAGGGGAGAAAAAAAAAACATAAAGATATGTCAAGAAAACATTACATGACCATCCCTAAACAACAGCGTTGGGCAAGTTACTTCAAAAGCGTAATGCATTATTTATTACTTGTTACTGTCAGTAATTTGTTACATTACAATATTACTGTCAAGTCAAGTCAAGTCGGCTTTATTGTCAATTTCTTTACATGCACTGGTCATACAAAGAGTTGAAATTTTGTTTCTTACTTTCCCATGCAGACATAGACATACTTTAAATACAGACATAGACATACTTTAAATACAGACATAGACATATTTTAGACATAGACATAGCCATAGACAATAAAAAATAAAAAATATACAGACATACCACATACAGACATTAAAGTGCGAGACTGAAATATAGAACATATATTAGAATATAGAAAATATAGAATATATATAAAAAAATAGAGGTAGTTGTGTTGTATATTTACATAGCAGCATTGTGGCAGAGTTTAAACTTGTGCTTGTGTGTACTGTATATTTACATTGATATGCAGTCATTTCAAGTATATCAGGCTTGATATGAAGCAGCAACATGTTAGGCTTGATCACAGTGCAGTTCCACAGGGCGGTCCTGGGGAGGTGTTGGGGGTTAGGGTAGACAGGTTCCTCCACAGGGGTGGGTGGGGGCTGTCAGTGATGGGAGAGTGAGTAGAGTGTTCAGCATCCTGATTGCTTGGTGGATGAAGCTTGCAAGTCTGGTGGTGCGGGAGCGGAGGCTCCTGTACCTCTTTCCAGAGGGCAGCGGGCTAAACAGTTCGTGTGCAGGGTGGGTTGTGTCCTTGACAATCATTAGTGCTTTGCGGGTGAGGCGGGTGGTGTAAATGTCCTGCAGGGAGGGGAGTGGTGCTCCAATGATCCTCTTAGCTGTGTTAACAATGCGCTGGAGGGTCTTCCTGTTCTGATCTGTGCAGCTTCCGCCCCACACTGTGATGCAGCTGGACACGATGCTCTCGATGGTCCCTCTGTAGAATGTGGTCATGACGGGAGGCGTGGCACTTGCCTTCTTCAATTTGCGTAAGAAGTAGAGGCGCTGCTGGGCTTTCTTCGCCAGTAATGCTGTCTTGGTGGTCCAGGAGAGGTCGTCGCTGATGTGCACCCCCAGGAATTTTGTGCTGCTCACTCTCTCCACAGCATCTCTGTCGATGGACAGTGGTGGCAGTTGTTTGTGGCCTCTCTGAAAGTTGACAACAATCTCCTTGGTCTTGCTGACATTCAGCAGGAGGTTGTTGTCTTTGCACCATTTGGCCAGCAGGTCTACTTCTTCTCTGTAGTGAGCCTCATCGCCCTTTGTGATGAGGCCCACCAGTGTTGTGTCTTCCACAAACTTCACCAGATGGTTGGAGCTGTGAGTGGTTGTACAGTCATGTTTTAGCAGTGTGAAGAGCAGGGGGCTGAGCACACACCCTTGCGGGGCCCCTGTGCTCAGGGTCAGAGTGCTTGAGGTGTTGTTCCCGACACGTACTGCTTGTGGTTGTGCTTGTTCTGCAACAGGAAGTCCAGCAGCCAGTTGCAGAGGGAGGTGCTGAATCCTAGCTTGTCCAGTTTGCTGATGAGTTGTTGTGGTATTATGGTATTGAATGCTGAACTGAAGTCTATGAACAGCATTCTCACATGAGTCTTTATTGTCCAAGTGGGTGAGGGCTGGATGGAGGGCAGAGCAGATTGCATCCTCCGTGGATCGTTTGGCTCGGTATGCAAACTGGAAGGGGTCCAGGGTGGCTTTGATGTGTGACATGACTAGCCGTTCGAAGCACTTCATGATTATGGGCGTGAGTGCTACAGGACGGTAGTCATTGAAGCATGATGGTGATGATTTCTTTGGCACGGGTATGATGGTGGCAGCTTTGAAAAGTGATGGGATGACTGCTTGCTCCAGAGAGGTGTTGAAAATGTCTGTAAAAACATCCTTCAGCCTTCTGCACAATCCTTCAACACTCACACAGCAAGGTACACAGCAAATTCTGGCCTTTGGAATAAACTCTCTGGGAATTTATATCAACTACATTTTTGAGTGTACATGTGAGATTATCGAATGAACTCCAGGGGAAAGTTAAAGTAACTCTTTTCCGGGAGTTGATTTTAAACTCTTTTCTGGAGTTAAAACTGAACACTTGTGGGAGTTAAAATACTAATCCCATGTGGGGTAAAATACAACTCTCACCTGGAGTTAATTTTAATGTGAACTCTTTCATGGTGGTAACTGTTAACACTTAAAAATGTGTTTTATTTAAATTCATGTTTGACATTTTGAATGACAAACTGTTTAAACATGTTACAGCCAACCAACCAAATTTCATATTTAAAACTGCTTTAACAGCAGCTAAACATTGGACAAGCAGTTGGATATTTCAAAAAACATGTCAGTATCACATCTCTCTGTGCAAAAAGTGCAAACATTGTATAAAAGCACTGCTGACTAGATAAAATTACGTTTCTGTAATGCAGTAATGTATTAACATGAGGTAGACTTTAAACCTGTAATATAAGTAAATAAACATGTACATAAAAACAAGGGTGAATTCCATATAGCTTACATTAAGGCAACAATGTTGATACATTACAAAATACAACCCTCTGATACAACATACAAATGTGAATCACACCCATAGGACATTTGAGCATCAAAAGATTTGAAATGTCTTAATCTATCCATTTCTAGAACCAGTATCTTTCTTGGGATGTTTTCACTTATTTGGAACGCATGGAAATGATCATGGAAACAAGTTTCATGCTCAACCAAAACAAAAACAACTTTACCATCATGCAAAATGATGGAGATTATTTTGCTGAACACCGGCATGTTTTCATCAGTGCTTGTGCAAACGAAGAGGCCAACACGATATTCAACTCCACACTTTACCCAGTTTGTGAGTCTGACAGTGGCTTGTGAATCAATGTGAAGATATTCAGCTATATATTCTATATCTTCTTCTTCTATATATTCCAGTGTTTCAAGTAAGCACAATTTGACTGGACCAGATTCAACTGCTTTTGAAGAAAAGCATTCCCAATGATAAGCTACAGCAAACTGGTGTTTCTTTGCAAGTGATACTGTCAAATTCTTAAAGTTCTTCACACAGTCTTTGAAAAATTTGTGTTTAGCTTCGAATCTCATGGTCCAGATATGAATGAGTGGTCCAATTTTTCGAATGCACCTCGCATAAAATGATGTTTTGGAATCAAGTTTTTTGATGGGTACAGTTCTTTGAAGAGTTGGTGATGTTCAATAATGAGGTGCTTCAAATACACAGTCATCCCTTCTGTGATGGAGTATGAAAACACAATGTTTATAATGTTTAGCAACAAGAGCAACAAGTGCCAGTGCAAATCATCCTCTGGTACCAGGTCACCAAATATCAAAGGTATGTTTGTGACCAAACACAGTGTTTGTGATGCATTTAACCCTAATCCATTTCCTGCACAGTCAAGGTTAATATGTGTTGGTTTGTTTTTCTTTTCCAAATAGCCATAATCAAAAGCATACAGCCTATTTAACAAGCTTTCTTTTGGGATGAAATGTTCAATCAAATACAGAAATAGTAATCTGACCTCATATTGACCAACCCCTTCCAAAATATCATGCATGATGTCAACAGCATAATCGGCAACATTGAAATATTGCAATGTATTAAGTATGCTCTTTCTCTTGATGCCAAATGAAGAGGTTAATGTAGGGTCATCTACCAAACTAGTATAAAGTTGATCATTCAGAGCTGGTGATCTTAAAGTCACATGTGGGTCATCTTCTGAGAAAACTGACTGAGCTGAAGATTTATCAGTTAAGCAAAATCTACAGAAATAATTTGCACTAAATGACTCCACGAACCCAAGAATGCCATGTATACCCAAGTTATCACCAGTAATTTGTGCAAGTGTACCACGTACAGAAACCTCAGAAAATGGAGCAGCAACCCCAGAAGTCTCTAATATTTTCAAGTCCTTTACTAAGGGTTGCAGTATTGCATCAATCCTGTATTTCTTAGCATCTTGTGCATGAAACAATGACACCAGATGAATATTCATTAAGGCCGAATTAACCCTGGGGGGAAGATTTCGAAGGATGAAGTAAAGGCAGCCAACTTTATGTATACCTTTTTTTGAACCAAGAGGATTTGCACACTCAAAATCATCATAATATAACTGGATTTGAAGGGCAAATTTACTACTTGAAAACAAAGAGTGATTTTTGAAGTAGCTTCCATCACAGAAGTCCTCATATGTGTCACTCTGTGCACATGTTTTTTTTGGCCTTTTATGCTTTTAATTGACAGGATAGTAGAGAATGACAGGAAGTGAGTGGGAGAGAGAGTCGGGGTGGGATACGGAAAGGCCCACGGGGCGGAAATCGAACCCGGGTCGCCGGCTTACGGTCCAGGTGCCCCAGCCAGTTGCGCCATGGCTGGGGCCACTCTGCACATGTTTGTATCATCTCACAAATATTTTCATTCTTGAAAATGAACTGGAGTGTTTTCAATATTGGAATGCATATGAACTTGTCATTAATTGGAACTTGCTCATAGTTTCCTGTTTTGTTATTCCTTCTGGAATCATACCTTACTCCTAGGCGCAGTTCAACAGGCTGTACTATATCCCATTTTTCCCTGAAATATTTCTTCCACTTGCTATCAGAATTCAGTTGGCTAAAAGGGTTGTCCATACTTTTAAATAACTCTTCTATGGCTGATCTGGAGGGGTTGTCAGCTGGGAGTAAGTTCAACACTTGGTCCTGAATATTAGACTGCAAATCTCCTACAAATTCCTCTAAATTCTCAATGGTAGAAAGAACTACAGTATTTGGTACTCCAGTTCCCAAAAGTTTGGCTATAACGGAGGCACACATATCTTTGCTGTGAGTTGACACTGAAGGGCCTGCCTCAATAATTTGGGATTAAGTAGAGGGTGTTTCATCATTTAAGCACTGAGAACTATTGTGCTGTTGGATGTCATGGCTAGAAGAGGTCTCAGGGGGCACACAAGTGTTAGAAGCATGTATGTTAATCAAGTGTCTTCTAAATCCAGAATAACTTGAAAATTGCAAGCAACATCCTACTTGACCACATTTTAGTCTCAAATTTTTCCCAGGGTACATCCCATGAATTAGTTTGAGGTGCCTGAACAAAAGTAAAGCTGTACCAAAGGTTGAAGCACAAAGGAAACATCTGAGCATTCTTGCTGGCTAAGTTAAAATTACTGCTTGTTCAACAGCTTTGCTCTGAGCTCTTTGACTCTTGGAGTTTCTTCTGTTGTACCTCTATCAATGTTGTACAGAGTAGTTTGCAAAAATGTGTACAGACTCAACAGAGCATCATCATATTTCACAACATATTTCAAATGCACCCAAGGATGTGCATGACTGACATGGAAGAAGCTTTCTGTCCAAGACTATGTAGAAGCTGGAAACCTGTGCTTTTGAAGTTCCTGAGGCCAGAAGATATGGCTGAGGGTTTCCTTCAGTGGTCCTGAGGTGATCCTCCAGGCTCTGGCAGGACTGAAACACAAAGACAAACATCTACATATAAGTCATTAGTTTAAAATGACTTGAAATGTTGCATGAACCCTATTTGGAATTAGATCGTACTGTCTTCACAAACCTTTTGGAATTTTACCAGATGATCTGTTGCCTCTCTGACACTGATCTTCTTTGGCCTCTTCCTTCCAGCTGGTTGTGGAGTGAGAAGATGCAGGAAGACAAGAAGAGAAGCCATGTTGCTGTCCCACTCTGCAGACAGTGTAAATAACATGATTAACTCAAGAATATTTGCCTTCACATTTTTCCCTTGTGGAGGACAAGGTTACCTGCTATTCATCTAAACTCTTAAACCTCACTGATCAGAGCGGACCTGTCATTACAAACTTGTGCAAAATGATACATTTAGTCATACCTTGTTGTAAAATGTTAATGTGTTATTTATATGTATACTGTTAATAGTTGTTTATTATTAAAAAGGCAGAACAAAGGTGCAAGCTGTTGAGATTTTTTGACTGTTACAATACTACCTGGCTCATCTGCAGTGTCAGGTTTTTCATTCAGGGCAGATGTCAGCAGTTTTTTCAGGAGAGGTGTCTCTCTGAGGGCCCTGGCCTCTTGGATGACCTTGTCTTTAAAACCGGTCTCCCACTTTCCCAGGAACCTGGAAGCAGTCTCTGCTCCAAACATCAACAAGAAGTCTTGCAAAATCTATTACAAAACAATAAGGACTACCATTACAATCACTGGAAGTAAATCACGTACTTTCACAAATGTTTGTTAAAATTCACATTTTTTGCCTACCAGTCCCTTCATGTCCAAGAAACGAGGAAATGTTTGAAGTATATCTGCTGATTGCTGTGGGTCATGGAGCATCTGTTAACGATATTGGAATGTCTCTTTCATCTTCTGGAAGACTAAGTCACGGTCAGTGGTGTGGTGAAGAGACATGGCCTCCATACATTCATCTCCTGTTTGCTGGTCATCTATGGCAGTGTTTCTCAAAGTGTGGTCCGGGGACCACTGGTGGTCCTCAAGCTATCCCAAGTGGTCCGCGAGCAGACGTGGTAAAATATAATATAGAGGAGTTGTTTGCAATATTGAACCAACTTGTATGTAAATCCAAACAGTTCTGCAACACTGTCTATGTAAGATATGCCAGTTTAAATCATATGAATCTGTCAGACACCAAACAGGACGAGGACCACAAAAGCGTCACGTTCAAAAGTTTATTTAAGGGTTGGGGGTTATGGGGGTTTCAGGGGGGTACGGGAGTTCCAAGAGTCTGCGTGTGTGTGTTCCCCCAGTAGCCGAACAGCGATGGCAGGAGCTGGATGATCCGGGAAGTCCTGGGGGAAACACACACAACAGCAATTGAAACGAAGCAGCAGTACAGTCAAGGACTAGGCGGTATTCGTAGAAGAGGGACGGAAGGCAGGTCAAGATTACCGGGGCTGGAGAACACAGAAGTAGTCGAGCGGGTCCGGGATCACAGGCAAAGAGTCAGAGGCGTTTTCCAAAACAGGCAGGTAACTGGTGCTGGTTGCAGACGATCTGACAAGTGTGGACTGAAAAGCAAGGCTTTATATACAGGGCATGATGAGTGGTGAATGCAGTGCAGCTGGTAGGTAACGAGGGTGAGGCAGAGCAGAGCAGAGCAGGAACAGGTGGAGGTCATCAGACTTCAATCAGCGTGTGTTACCAGGCAGAGAGAGCTCATGACAGAATCCTCTGACACAATAAGCAAAGTGCAAAGACAATAAGCAAGGTGGTTCAGTGAGTAGAAGTTTAGGCCTATTGTGTAGGCTAATATACTGTTGAAGTAGGTCTAATCTTTTTTTTAGCTAGGTGGTCCGTGTGTTTTTTTTATTGGTTAAGTGGTCCTTCGTCTGAAAAAGTTTGAGAAACACTGATCTATGGAGCAGAGAGTTCTTGATGATGTGGGACCTCCTTTTAGCTCCACTCTGTTATGGGATGTAGATGTGGTTCTGGACTGACGTTGCACAGTTTTGACACGCCACTCAAGAAAGCCTTTGTTGCTCTGAATGTCATAGAAATGTTCCTGAAAGTAAAAGAGTACTTCTGGTTGGAGTGCAGACAATATAACGGCCCTGGTGCATTTATGCTGCTTAGACACAAAAGATCAACGAACCAAAATGTAACCGTCATCCTTATTTCAGACCATGATTACAATGCAAACTCACATATCCCTTTTTTGAGTATGGGTCCTTCAAAGATGGGAAGAGCGACACAATCCCAAGGGCATGAAACTCCTTTGTCGTCTTACTTACAAATCTCCTGCAAAAAGCAAAAGTATTGTTTGTGATAAGATTATTGTCTTGTCTACAAATGTGAATTTTATGTCATTAACATCAAGAGTTTTACCCTTCCTTTTCACGCATGTGAGCCACAATGATGTTCACCATTAAAACGGCGAGTGGAATCTTTCAAACTCCCGGTCTCTTCATACTGTTTGATCACCGTCATCCCTGCAGGCTTAGAAGTGAGAATTTGCTCCACAGCCTAGATACAAATGATATAAAATACAAAACAACAATTAACAACAAAATTAAGACATTAATTAAACTGGGCTTTGAAGACAGGCCAACAAGAACAAAGAATAGAGGTTATAAGATTACATTTTTTGCGCGGGTGCTGTCCATGCTGTCCATGACAGGCTGAATCATTTGAGATCCAGCATCACTTTGTGGACTGCTTAGACTGCTTGAGAGGGACAACGTATCTGTAAGACTTGGGCAGGAAGACCCTTCACCATCTTGCTGCAGTAGTGTAAAATCTGAGGACCACAAATAACAACATTAGGTTACAGGGCACATACAATCATAAATTAACAAACACAAAACTGCCATATACAGTAGGGTGCAAAGGAAGATCAAGCATGTTTTCATTCCAAAGGATCTCTTGACACCAAAGAACACTAAGGCTTAGTTTACTTAAATCACAACTTGCCCCATTAGATGAGAGAGCCATTTTGTATTTCATAATAAACTTTTACTATAAGCCTGCCTACCACAAGGTGTGAGTGTCACAAATTCCGTCAGGTTGGAGTAGTCTGCAAACTCTGTTGAGAGTGAGCAGTCAGCTATGTTCTTGGATGATTCTGCATAGGAAATGTTCAATACCCTTACCATCATCAGTAGAGATGACGAAACACATTGCTTCTGTTGCAAGTTCTGGAAAGACATCCTCATCCACCTCTATGCCCTGCTCATCTGCGACTTTCAGCACTTTATCTTCTGGTATGAGAAACTTCTGCTTCACTATAGCACAACATTCAACACGTTATTAAATTATTATTTCCCCTTTAATGACATCAGACAACACATAGGTACATCACCTACCTGCATTGATAAAGTCTGAGAAGCTGACCTCTTCCAGTTTCACATATTTCTTTGTCCTTTCATGTTGTACCTTCAACAACATCTTGACCACTGGAGGGAAAAATAATAATTTTACCACTAATAAAAGCAACATGTGGACTGTCACTCTAACAAAAGAGTCTTTGTTGTAGCTGTTATTCAATCTATAGCATGTTTAGCATAATATTCAGTGGTCATAGTCATGTCTTTACAATAAAAATGATTGACAGACAGCCTCTAAGCTATAAGAGTCGCCGTCAAACTCTAACACGTTCACTGGCATTCAGAAAGACTCAGTTTCACTCAGTGTGAGATAACATCACAATACGTGACAGTAAAGAACAGTTTCAAACAACACTAACGTTACTTGTTAGCGAGGGAAAGTTAGGTTAGTTAGGTTTAGCAACTAAGGCGACTGTGTGTGTGTGTGCGTTAAATGGATACAGCCTCTCAAGTGAGACAGACAGTCAGTGCAAGCTGTCCGACTGTTCTCTTAAGCAAAATGCTAGATAAATAAAGCCTTACCGTGTCGTAATTCCCTCACAGGTCCCCTTCTCGCGTCCGTTACGGTCCTAGCCGTGCCGGGTAAACTAAGGAAACAACAACGTTAGCATTACCGTTCAGTAGAATTCTATATGTTGATACGACAACAAACAGAGTAGGCTAATGTTAACTTAGATACACAAAGACATATCAGTAATGACGATATGATGTTAATTCCATGCGCGCGAAGTGCAAAGCATGGTATGACAAGTTTGGGGCTAACTAAAAAAAAAGTTCGGGATAACTTCAGCAGCTAGCTAGCCAGCTAGCGAGTTTGGCCTCGCAAAATTCAGTCTTCAACAAAACATAAAAATGTGCCGTTATATGCTGATAGAAGTCTAATATAACGTTAGTTTGAGGAGTAAAATGGCACTTTTACCTGCCTCACGAGTCCCAACTGGTTCGGGGCAAACTTCAGCAGCTAGCTGCTAGCAAGTTTGGCCATCACTGTCTGACAAAATATACAAAAGTACCGTTATTATACGTCCTATTGACGTCTTAAAGTCCTGAACAGCCTAATATAACATTAGAAGTAAAAGTATAGTAAAGTAAGTATAGTAACATTAGAAGTAGAAGTAAGAAGTAAAATCACACTTTTACCTGGCTCGAGGGAGAAGTCCAAGTGAAAACTGCTGAGAGGAGCGCGGTGACAAAGCTGTTAACTCAGGTGTAGTGTTCAATCAGGCTCCTCGACACCCAATAAATGAACACCGAAATATTACACCACCAAAGAGTTACCCTGAATACAAGCTGTAGTTAAATGTAGAGAATAAACTCCCAAAATCTAACACTTTAATACTTTTTTGTTTGACTCCAGATTTTCGAACTCCAGAAATTTGCTGTGTATGTTGTCTGGGCCTGCTGCTTTGCGTGGGTTAATGGTGGCTAGTGTCCTCTTCACGCTGGCAGAGGACAGGTACAGGGGTTGGTCGTGGGGGGGAGGTGGGGTTTTCTGTGGGTGAGTGTCATTTTGTGCTTCAAAACGGGCGAAAAAACGGTTCAGGTCATTTAGCAGAGAGGTGTTGTTCTCACAGCTCTGTGGCGCAGGCTTGTAGTCAGTGATGGCCTGTATGCCCTGCCACAGGCTCTGTGCGTCTCTGCTGTCTTTGAAGTGTGTTGTTATTTTGTCTGTGTAATCCTTTTTTGCCTTCCTGATGCCCTGGGACAGGTTAGCCCTCGCTGTTCTTAGGCCAGCTACATCTCCAGCTTTAAAGGCTTTGTCTCTGGCCCTCAGCAGTCTGTGGACGTCTCCTGTCAGCCATGGCTTCTGGTTGGCCCGAGTGGTGATGTGTTTTATTTCTGTAACAACATTGATGCATTTGGTGATGTAGGAGGTCACAGTGTCTGTGTATTCCTCAATGTCAATGTGGTTGTTGTGGGTGGCAGCTGTTTTGAAAATATCCCAGTCTGTTGTTTCAAAGCAGTCCTGAAGTTGTGAGACGGCCCCCTCCGGCCACACTCTCACCTCTTTCAGAACTGGTTTGGTGACTTTTGCTCTTTGTCTGTATCGGGGCAGCAGCAGGATGCTAATGTGGTCTGACTGTCCGATGTGGGGGAGGGGTTTGGCTTTGTAGGCTTCTTTCTGTGGGGTGTAAACAAGGTCCAGGGTGTTTTGTCCTCTTGTTGGGAAGGTTACATGTTCAGGGCTCTCAAGTGTCACGCATTGAGCGTGACAGTCACTCATTTCAGTCTTTTGTCACGCTCTCCCGCCACACATTGTATTTCTCACGCAGAAAAACTATTTATATATTTAATATGCTGCGGCAGCGCCCAAAATGTCTGGCCGCGCCGCTCTCACTATGGAACCGGCAGGAATCAACCGCGTCTCCCCTGGAGTTGAGCCTGCCACTTATCAGCCAATCAAAAATAACGAGAGGGGCTACACAATAGCCAATCAGAAAATAACTGTATTGTATCTGGGTAAGATTTAACGCAACAACCAATGACAAACGCGTATCCTGGAATTGTTGAACGTGAATTACTGAACGTGAACCTGTTACCTACTTCTTCCAAGTAAATTATATTGATGTGACAAGTTGCCCTCAGTTGACCTAAGGACCTTTCACAGTATTACCAGACACCACTAGTACAATTTAATTCTAAGCACAGCAGCAGCTACAGGCCAAAAGGCATGTTTGTGAATTACAGCGCCCCCTAGAGGTCAAAGGTCACCAAATTTCTTGAGGGTCCTCCTGATGGGGTCATGAGTCAAAGTACCAAGTTTGGTTGCTGAGATATGAGCTCACTACCTGTTTGGCGGCTTCGCCGCAAATTTTGATTGGCTTTTACGGGCGAACGGTAATACTTCCGAAGACAAAAGTGATAACTTTTGTGAGGCTTGGTCTGAAGATGATCTGTGTCAAATTTGGTGGGAATTAGAGAAAGTATGTGACCCCTGATATATTTTAAGTGTTTTTGATGAAATCCAAAATGGCGGAAAATCCATCATGGCGGAAAATGACGTCATAGGGTGCGTTGAACTCGGCTTGGTCCAAGGATTCCAACAATACCTGACTTTTGAAAATCGGACCAACAGGTCAAAAGTTACGTGCATGAACGCACATCCAACTTTGGCCTGTTGGTGGCGCTAGAGGGTTCGAGTTGCCGACATGAAACTTGGTGACATGAATCATGGGACCGTCCCCAATCAGTGTGCCATTTCCCAACTTTTTACCATACGGTTCTATGGGCTGCCATAGACTCCCATTGCATATAATAATAATAATAGGAAAACGTAAAAACACAATGAGGTCCTCGCAGCTTCGCTGCTTGGCCCCCAATGACAACATGAGTACTTTAGACCATTATTTGCCAAGGTATGCTCATGCACTTGGTAAAATGCCCTATGAAAACTCCCCATAGGACTTTGGGTTATCCAAAATGCATACTGGCAATCAAATGCTTACTGCATATGAAGCATATTATGCATATAAGCATATAAGCATAATCTTGGCCTCAAATGAAAGGTAATACTCTGAAGTTTCATGCTTGCATTTGGATTGTAGGCTACTTCCGGTTCTGATATAACTACACTAAATATGGAATAATTACAAAAAATACAAATCTTTACAATTTCTATTTCAATTCAATTGGTGTGTATAAGACGGGCTATATTTCTGCACAACTAATATTGGATCAACTGGTAACTGACCTGGGGCTGGTGTATGCTAGCTGGTGATGCTAGTTGCGCGTGTAAATCCTCACACCCCTAACCTTAAGAGCGCTTCTAACCGCTGAGTTGGAAGCCTGGGCTTTTAGCTCAGTGGTTAGAGCGCTCGACTCCCATGCCAGTGTGTGTTGACGTGGCGGGGGGCGGGGGGGTGATTGTCGACGGGGAATGTCACTCTTGCCTGTCCTCAAAACTTGAGAGCCCTGTGCTTATGATCTCACAAATGTATTCTTCCTGGTCCTCTTCAGTCAGGCCAGACAGAAGCAGAGATGCATTTCCTGAAGTACTTGCATTGAATATCTGCACTCTACCACTGTACCACTACTTCTCAGTGTCACCCCAGTTACCAATTACCTCTAAATACCACTTATTAGTGGTAAAACCAATGTAAGTCCATTGAAACTCATCAGGTTTGGTTTGTGGGTCGGTACAGGAACAGGGCAGGAGCACAGTGCCTCGCAAAGATAGATATTAATTTTAGTTAAAAACAATCCTCTTTCTCCGTCTGTTTTAGTATTGCAGTGATTAACACTGAACACTGTTTTTTCTTTTTTTTTTTCTTTTGAAAAAACGCAAATCCTTGCGTGCTGGGCAGCTTCCTTTAAGGCAGGTAGCCTACATTTGTGATAGTTCTTTGCTGCTATCTTCTGGATATATGGTTGTATTATAAAAAACATTGTTCATTTGAATGCTTTTAAGTGAATAGGCAGTTGATAAACAGCCAGTTGTAAATTCTATCTCACTAAGAAATCTGTATTTATGATTAATAGAAGTTCTTTTTTTTACTTTATTGCAATTGTTTATCTACATCCATGTAAGGTACCCACTTGACTTATTTCACATGCTACATTGCCTTTTTTGTTTTTTGTTATTTTATGAGAAACAGAAAAAAATAAAATACATGACAAAACCCAAAAAAAAACATGATAGAAAATGTAAGTTACGCATGTAACTATGGATCTGTGAGACCGAGGGATGACCGTCACTACAGTCTAAAAAAGGAATGATCACCTTCGTTCTGCCTATCACCGAGACCATATGTCAACAAAGTCATGCCCATGACCTCCGGAAGCAGAACGACTCAAGCTTGTAAATAGCGGAGATTGCTCCCGGTTCAGTCTCCTACCTTGAGTGCCTCAGGATGGTCCGGCGACAAGGATAGTGATCGTCATCCCTCGGTCTCACAGATCCATAGTTACATCGTAACTACGATCTGTTTGACCTCACTCTGACCGTCACTCACGGTCTAAAAAGGGATGACACATACCAAAAAAAAAGTCGCGAGGAGCTCTAAGCTAACCATTAAAACCTCGCCGGTCCGCGGACATGAGGGGCTGCGCGCCAACCGGAGCTGGGTGAGTGACGTCCACCCTATAAAACCTGGTAAAAGTGCAAGGCGTCGCCCATTAAGCCGCTGCACAGATATCGCTCGCTGGTACCCCCTTAAGGGCAGCCCAAGACGTAACCATACTCCTGGTATGCAATCGACGGGCCCCGAGCCTGGTAGGCAAGGGAAATAACCTCAACCAGCCAATGTGACAGCCGCTGTTTGGAAAGCGGTAGCCCCTGCTTCGCCGCTCCATAACAGACAAAAAGTTGAGTGTGTTCCCTCCTCAACGACCAACGGGCCAGATAAGCTCTCAAAGCCCTGACTGGGCACAGAGTGAGCAACTTGTCGCGCTCTGCCTGTTAGGCAGCAGATGGCTGGAATTGGGTCAGCTCCAGAACCTGGTTGATAGACTGCTGATTTAGAACCTTAGGCAGGAAGGCTGGATTAGGCCAAAGTGACACGCCAGTGTCCCCTTAGGCAGTCTTCGCTGATGGAGAGGGCGCACAGCTCCCCGATGCGCTTGGCCGAATAAAGAGCCAGGAGAAAGCAAGTTTTAAGAGACAAAGATCGCAGATCTGCATCTAAAATAGGCTCATCACGGGCCTTCAGTAAGTGACATTAAAACAGTGGGCAAATCCCAGTTTGGTGCCCGCAAAGTCTTGAACTGGGCGAACCGGGCGGGCCTTTTAAAAACTGACCAATCAGTGGATGCCTACCCAAGGGTCTGTTATCCGCACCCTGGTGAAAGGCTGAAATGGCGAGGCATAAACCTTCACAGTACTGACCGCCTTGCCTTGATCCAAATAGGACTGCAAGAAGCGCGAAAACTTGTGGCAGGGCAAACCGCTGGCTCAAACCCAAAGCTGGCTCAAGACCCAAGCTGGCACACCAATCCGAAAAAATCCTCCACCTGAGTGCATAGCAAGCTCTAGTAGAAGGAGCCCTGGCGTTGTTCAGAGTCTCCTGCACAGACTCAGCTAGCTGTTCAATGACGGACTCTGCAGGGGCCAAACCCACAGGCACAGGGCACCTGGGTTCGGATGCCAGATCTGCCCGTCTGCTTGGGACAGAAGATCCGCCCGGCAGGGTAACTGCCATGGCTGACCCTGCAGGAGCCGGAGAAGGTCTGGGAACCAAGGCCTCGCCGGCTATCGTGGAGCAACCAGCAGAACTGTGTGTTGGCCCTCCCTGATCCTCCTCAGGACCTGAGGTACAAGAGGGGATGGAGGAAAAGCTTACAACAAGCCTGTCGGCCAGTCTTGTGACAGAGCATCCAGGCCCAAACTGCCTCCCTGTCCCACGAGAGAGTACCACTCTGGGCAGTGAGTCGTTTCCGCCGACGCAAACAGGTTCACTTGTGCAGTCCCATACTGAGCCCAGACCTGGCTGACCACCTCTGGGTTCAATCTCCATTCCCCCGGGAGTGGCCCGGTCCTGGAGAGAATGTCGGCCGCCCTGTTCTCCACGCTTGGAATGTGTACTGCCCTCACTGAAGCCAGGCCGCCCATGCCCATGACAGCAACTCCTCCGCCACCTGGAGGCACCGCCGGGACCTCGTGCCGCCTTGGTGATTGACATGATACACCGCCGAGGTGCTGTCTGTCCTCACCAGAACATGTTGGCTTTGCAACCCTGGCAGGAACCTCTGCAGGGCGAGATGGATGGCCTTCAGCTCGAGGACGTTGATGTGCTCTGACGTCCAGGAGGGAGGCCACACACCCCTCGCTGACAGCCCTTCCCAGACAGCTCCCCAGCCTATCAGAGAAGCGTCTGTCGAGATGACTTGCCTCTTGTGAGGAAGGCCCCCCAGTGGAACACCCTGGAGCAAGAACCTCCTGTCCCTTCAAGGACGCAGGGCTCAGATGCAAGCAGGAGACACCCGCAACTTCACATGCCTGTCGTCTCTCGGGTGGAGCTGAAAGGCATTGAACCAACACTGCAGGGGGCGTGCTTTCAGCAGGCCCAATGGCAGTACCGCAGCTGCCGCGGCTATTAAGCCCAACAGCCTCTGGACTTTGTGGGCGGTGACCAGTCTGCCCAGCCGAAAGCCTGTCAGAGCCTCGGTCAAGCTGTCTGCCCTCTGTGGAGTGAGAGACGCCGTCATGCTGACCGACCATGCTTTTTTTCCAGTTGACCGTGAAACCCAGGGCCTGAATATGGGTCAGAACTGCTTCGGTGTCGTGCACCACCTGCACCTGAGATGGGGCACAAATTAGCCAGTCGTCCAGGTACGGTAGGATCTTTAGGCCCGGGCCTGGAGGGGGCTAGTCTTGGCTGCCACCACGAGTAAAAATTCTGGGGGCCAGTGAAAGGCCAAATGGGAGGACCTGAAACTGGAACACCCTGCCTTGGAAGGCGGCGGAGGAAGGACCTGTGTGCTGGGCAGATAGGGGCGTGGAAGTACGCGTCTTTTAGATCCAGAGATCGTAAACCACTCCCCTTCCTGGATGGACCGAATCACTATTCCAGTGTGGACCATTTTGAATGGCAGCACCTTGAGGTACTGGTTCAAGGGCCTGAGGTCGAGGACTGGCCAGTAACCTCCGTCTTTTGGGCACAATAAAATATTTGGAATAAAACCCAGTGTGCTGTGCGTCTTGGCGGTACTTCTGAGATGGCCCCTTTCAGAAGCAACTCCTGGACCTCCTTGACAAGCACGGAATTTAAAGGGGTCTTTCACAGACGTCATCTTGACCCTGAAAACGTAGGGGGCCATACCATCGAAACTGTGGCGCGTAACCGTGAGTCACCGTAGCCACAACCCAAGAGTCTGGCACAATCCCTTCCCAGGAGGTCCTGGACAGCTGGGAAGGGCAATCGACGGGCAGCCCGGATCCCTAGGCAGGACCGCCACCGCGGCCTGCACCACTGCCTGCGCCCCGTCGAGGTCTTCGCTGTCCTCTGGGCCAGGGAGTTGGGGCTGAGCTCTGGTCTGGTGCACTGAAAGCCCGGTCAGCGGGGGCAGCATAATTGATACTACCTGTGGTGTTCGGGCGGGCTGCCACGCCCATACTTACCTGATGCTGCCCTGTGGGGAACCGGAGCCCGCCTGTGGCACACACGCTGACCAGTTTCTCTAGAAGCACCAGCCTGTTCCACTCTGTCCAGCACCCCCTGGGAGTCTGGATGGAACACGTGCCCAGGCACCACAGGGAGACCTAACAGGTCTGTCCTAATGACATCAGGGAGAGAGGTTTGGGCAAGCCACACCTGTCCACGGCACAGCACGGCAGAGGCCATAGCACTCCCCACATCACGCGTCAGCTGGGAGTGGGCTGACAGTGCGGCATCCACCAGGGCCCTTGCATCATGGTCCTCCGGGCTCATCGTTTTTCGCAGAGCCGCCATATAATAGCCAGGGCGTTGCCCATACGGGCTGCCCGTGCTGATGCGTCAAAGCAGTGAGTGATGAGACGGTCCGTCTTGGCACACTCCTTACGCGGGCAGCGTGGATTGGGAGATGCATTGACAGGCCCCAGGGAAGTCCAGGCGGCGATGGACTGCTCGACCGGTGGCATATCCCCCAGCCCTGAGTCGGCCGGATAGGCAGCCTTTGCCAGCTGACGGCAACCTGGATTGAATTGGGGGCGCTGTAGCGACTTACCCCATGCCGTCCACAGCACCTTCGTGTAATCCTCTGCCACGGGTATACAGGGTGGTGGGCTATTGTGCGAGACACCTTCCCAGACGCCCCCAAGGAAAGCCATGTTTGGCATAGGGGCCTGAAGACCCAGGATCTTGGAGGCACTCAACACCCGTGACATCAAGGAGCCGACAGGGACCTCCCCCGGCACCGTGGATTCATCAGTTGGCTCCACCATGTCTGAATGTAGCTCATCCAGGAGGCCGTCCCCGCTTACGTCATCAATCGTAGAGCAAGGGGCATGGAGCGACAGCACATCCACATCACCCAGATCAACATCCGCACCATGGCTCTCAGGCCTGGATGAGGAGAGACCTGGAGACCCTCCAGCCAGTCCATCCTCCTAGCCAGAGCCTGGAAAGCTGAGAGAATCTGAAGCGACTCCGTGCCACCACTCTCGGTCACAGCAGCTGGAGCCGGGCGTTTAGCAGGTCCAGGGACCTCCACCTGACCATACCTGGAAGGGGACTCATGTTGCTGGTCCCATTTACGCCAGGTCGCATGCTTACGGCTATGCCTATGAGAGTGGGACGGTCGGTCGGGTGAGCGCCGCCTGTCCCGTCTGCCCTCACGCCGCGTGTCCACATGCCTGGTCAGCCCGGCGGAGCCGTTCCTCCCTAGGAAGGTCACAGGCTGCGCTGCAGGGGCTGTCGACATCCTCCAGGAGGTGGGCGGCCCCAAGGCAAGCGGGACACTCTCTATGCCCGTCATTGGGGCCATCGTGGCCCTGCAGACTCTGCAGTAGTGTGCCGCCATAGCCTACCACAGAAAAACACAATGCAATACAATGCAATACAATACAATAAGGCACTTACCTTGGCCGTTCAACGCACCGGGTCTGCAAGCAGCAGCCCGTAAAAGAGATACAGCAGTGGTGCAATACCAGTACATGGGTGGCCTGAAGCAGCGTGCGGACGCGCTTAGCAGGCTCACACTGGCCCAGCTAGCTGCGGACAGCGGAGACGGGGTATAAAACAGATGTACAAAGAAGGCGGTCACCAGTGCGTGAACGCACGCGCCGACGTACACTAGTGGACAGCTGGCAAAGAGACACACAGCGGCCCGCACCTCGTGCAAGACTGCACCTAGCAGGCACAAACAGCTAAACTTACCTTTTCAAGTAGCCTAGCACACAACAACAAAACTATCAAGAACAAGTCAACAAGTTAAACAAAGTTAAACGAAGTTTCCCGAAAAAAACACAGGTTACTGCCACATGCAGACTAACGAACACAGTCAAAAGCAAGAAAGCAGTGAAAGTACATACTCACGTCTCACAGTTCTCAGATGAGGCGATCAAGGTGAGAGACTGAACCGGGAGCAATCTCCGCTATTTACAAGCTCGAGTCGTTCTGCTTCCGGAGGTCATGGGCATGACTTTGTTGACATATGGTCTCGGTGATAGGCAGAATGAAGGTGATCATTCCTTTTTTAGACCGTAGTGACGGTCAGAGTGAGGTCGAAACAGATCCTATACAAGACATGACACACAGAAAAGAGGGGGGAGGGAAAGAGTGGGAAGGAAGGGAAGGTGGTATTTGAGCCTACTTGTGTATTTTATCCTACAGTATGTGCAATTGTACTTGTTTTTAGGTATTTATAGGTGCGTTTTTGGGTATTTATAGGGGGTGTTTAAGCCTACATGTGTGTCTTGTCCTGTGTGGAGTTATACATGTTGTTGACCAATGTGTGCATATCATTTCTATTATTGAAATAAATAATTATTTTATGTAGTATTTTCATGTACTTATGTAGTACATTCTCTTCTGAGATTTCCCGCATTTGTCAGGTGTAATAAAAAAATTCTGTTGTAATTTCCACGCAAATTCATTCCAATATTTTGTTTGTGTTATTGCAATATTTCCTTTTAGTGAATCTGTCCAATTTTCCATTGTAATATCAATTTCTTTCAAACTCTTTTCCTCATTTTTTCTTTAACTTCAACCTTTACCAAGGTGAGTTTTTGGAGTATTTTGAAAGACTCCCCCTACCTGTTTTCCTATTCTCAATTAAATATTGTACTAAATCATTTTCTGGTTGCTCTACTAAGTTTTCCTTAACTTCTGACCTGTACTTGAAGAAGTGTTTTTTTATCTAAGTCATATCTCAAAGCTATATTTTCATATCCACCATGTGTTTGTTCAAGTTTGGTAGGAAGTCTGGGTCATGCGCCATCTCTCTATACATAATATACATAACTCTATACAAATACATAATCAGTCTTTATTTTTTACAAATTTGTTTCCAAATTCTTATTGTGTTCAAAATGCAAAAATTTTGACCTGTGTGAAGGTTTTGAGTCTTTTCCTAGAAAAGGTAAAGTTGCCAATTCTCTTCTAATCCACTTAGTTTCTACTTCATTGTTCATCCATATCATTGTTTGAATTTGTGTTGCGTAATAGTAGTTTTGTAAGCTTAGCACACCTTACCCCCCCTTCTTACCTTTGTTGAGTTAAAGATTTTAATTTAATTCTATGTCTTCAGGGGCGGAGCTACGTGGTGGCAAGGGGGGGCCACGGCCACCACTGGTCAAAGCTTGGCCACCCTGCTGCCCCCCCAGCTCCGTTTAGTGAAAAAAAACAAAAAAAATGCTGCCGTTTTCGACGGCACTTTGCCAACACTTTGCAAAGCAGGGACTGAAGCAATTAGGCTACTGCACTCTATCTACGAGCATTGGCCCAGTCAGGAAGTGTAGCCCACTGTTGTGATCAAATCGTGAGTAGGCTAGGCCTAGTGCAGCAGCAGCAGCAGCAGCAGCGGGACAATTCAAGTCATCTGTTAAAAACACTTGACAGTAGACTAGCCTACTACTTAACCTCAGTAACAACAGGTGAGTTGATGATGAGTTGGAAAATTAATGCTAATAAGATGTTAGAATGTTTCACGAATCATAGCCAAGTGAGCTGCGTTGGGCTGTCCTTAGGTAGGCTCTGACATTGATGTGTGGGGCTGATCAGAAATAATCAGATGCCCAGCTAACGAACGTTACAAAAATATTTCAAAAAAATTCGGGTGAAATGCTAGCATATTAGGCACATATCTCCGGATGGCTCCAAGAAAAGTAGGCTAATAGGGCCTAGCCTAGGCTGCTTTATAAAAAACATAAATGGCTGACTGCTTGTGGTTCTTGCCATAGCTGGTCAGGCAAAGGCAGGCTGCTTTGCCTGAGTTCTTTGTTACATTGCTCCAGAACTGTTCATCACAGCGAGATGAAACCTTATTTTTGTGACAGAGCAGAAGTGGGGCTTTCCAACGAGACTAAACACTTGCCTGTGCGATCAAGTATGAAAAAAAAAAATCATGAAAATAAATCAAATTGATTCATATTTACAGTTCACCTAAGCACCGATATCGATGCATCTGGGCTATAAAAACAGACAACGTGACTGCAAAATAACATCATGGACAAAAACACACCCATGCACACCCATTATTCTCGTTTGAATTAGGCCCTACTCACGAACCTGTGATCAGATAGATATGGCCTATCTCACGCCTGTCAGATGAAAGAGGAGACACAGCGCTATCATTTGATACCAAGTACATCCTTCTGGGTTATAAAACAGACGAAATGACATCAAAATAATAACTTCATATAGCTCGACTTACCCCACGTTTTTGTGTGTTGTGGTGGCAAGGCATGTTCATAATCCAACGCTATCATGTGTTTCTCTATGGCAAAGTATGTTCATAATGCGGTTTGAGATCCCAGCAAATTCCTGCATGCCATCCATCTCACATTGCATCCCAATTTATACGACAAAGAAACACCTTTTTTGCCTTCACTTTGTTCATGACAATGCAGTAAAATGTTGTTTTAGAATCATCATGAGTGTACACACAGAACCCTCAGGTTCAGTCAGGTCAGATCCGTGTCACAGATATGGAGCACAGAAAGGGCATTTTTCATTACTAAATAAAAAAATGGCATTCATTTCTGTAAAGGCGACACCAAATTTCTAAATTGCTCAGCCCCAAAGCCCCTTCACCATGGTTCTTATATTGCCAGATTGAGGGGCAGTCTGCCCTACACATACATGAAAGTCATGTCCAGCTGACAGAGATACATTTCAAAATAAGAATGGTATAATACGCTTTTTTGATCTTTGTGTTTAAAAATGAAAATTAAATCAATGCAAGTATTAATATGAATTGGCTGCAGATATGGGTAGCCTAGACTGTTCTGAAAAATATATAGCATGTGTAAAATGGCACTTACAATGACTATAATAAATGCTTATAACTAAAGGTAGTGAAAAGCCCTTAAAACAGTCTAGGGTTCTAAGGGTTCTTAATTCAGAGCCATGTTACTTACAGCCGGGTACTTGGAGTGGATATCAGAAAGAAATATCTGCATACAATATTTGTAGTATTTATAATTGTTCTTTAATTTGAATAAGACTGATTAAGTAAGGTTCATTATCATAATGTATTTTTGCATTGGCCTATTTATAGAAAATGTGTTGGAGTGGACAACAAACTGACCTGTGTATCAGTGTTGGCTTTACACAATTTATTGCCATTATTAAAATAGGCTATCCTAATCTTTAAAACTTTTTGAGTAGTGTTGGATTCTCTGGTTGTTGCGCTGTGTTTTAGTTCTAATGTCTGTATTGAAGATGGTCAATAAAGCTTGACTGCGGGATCAGAATCAGTGATTAGATGATGATTTATAGATGGTACAATAATGAATAACAGCACACAGGTTAAGTCTCAAACAGTAAAACTGTGCAGAGTCTAACAATTGTGGTTGTTATTAGAAGCGGCTGCTGAGCCTTCCGACAGAAGATGCTCCTCCTGGATCGCTTCCTCGATCCGTCTCTGTCAAAAAAACCAAAGACAAAGCCTGTTATACTAAAACATACAAACGTCAATCATGCCAACGTGGCAGGTGCCAACCAGTGTACACAACCGGCCCTGGCCAGATGGAGATACTAGCCCGAATAGGCAGACATGCTGCCTGTATGTTATCACTTCCTCGGATGTTCCAAACATCGGGTATGACCTTCCTGCTGGTAACAGGCCTAAGGCACAAATTATGTACAATAATATGGACCTCTCCCTGTTGTATACTACACACAGAAGTAACATATGAATACAGTAAGAATACCCCAGAATTCTACAGTAGTTAGTAGTTTTGATTCCCAAGTGCCACCCCAATAAAAAGTCTGGACCCAGCTGGCCCCTATAAAATAATCCTGGCTATGCCCCTGTATGTCTTCTATTATTCCAAATAAAATTAGAAATCAATTTGTTCCATACATTAAACAGGGATTCTAAGAGTGCCTGAAACAAAAATAAAAATCTTGGGAGGACCATCATAGTTAGTTAGTTTCCACCCTTCCAAACATTCCTTCTGGTATTATTCTCCATCTATTCAAACCCTGCCTTACATTATGCTCCAGCACACCATAGTTGTTCTCATACAAATCATTCAGCAGTTTATTACTTATGTAGATACCTAGATATTTTATCTTCTGCACATATTTAAAGTTATAGCAATCTTTGACCTCTTGTGTAATTTCTTTCCAATTATAGGCTTCGCATTTATGTTAATTTATCTTATATCCTGAATATTTACTATATTCTTAGATTATTTTCTTTAACTCCGCCACTGATTCTTCTGGGTTTGCTAAATAAACTATTGTCTGTATACAATGCTAATTTATGTATGTCTTATCCTATGTATCCCTTTTATAAACTAAAAACAAAACATGATAAATTAATTATTGACAAAGAACAGATTGCAGAAGAATTTGCCAATCACTATGAAGATTTATATAGAGAGGAGGTAAGTGAAAATACAGAATTAATTCAGAATTATTTGAGTTAGCTAGAAATGCCAAAGTTAACAGAAGAGAATAACATGGAATTAATAAAAGACATCACAGTGGAGGAAGTAAAAAAACAAATTCGAGACATGAAAATAGGAAAAGCTCCAGGGGATGATGGTTTCACAAACAAACTTCATAAAGCATTTAAAAATGAATTAACTCCCATACTGGTTGAAGCATATAATCATAAACTACACACAGGAAGATGGGCACAGACTTGGACATCATCTATAATAACCCTTATACACAAAGAGGGGAAGGATGCCACAAGGTGTCCTTCTTATAGGCCCATATCACTACTCAATACAGACCACAAAATAATATCAGCCATATTAGCAAACCGGTTAAAAAAAATATTGCACATATAGTAAACTCTGAAGTCTTGATAGATTATATTCAATGTACTTTAAAATCAAGTTTACAGTAGACTGCCATATTTTTCATATTCATTACAATTTACAAAGACAATTAGATTACCAGAGGGTAGATTTAGACAAAGCAAAAGAAACACAATAAACCAATAAGAAAGGCTTAAATACCTTAGTTAATCTAACAAATCACCACAGTTACTTCCTGAGTGGACATTGCTGTCACTGTGAAAGTATCTACAAGACGGACACTATGTGTACCTGCAGACACATTTATGTAGGAAGACAAAGGAGATTCAAAGACTTGAATAACACAAGGGACATTCTACCAGAAATGTACATTTCCTGTCCTGGGATTGTTTCAATGAAAGAAACTTGTATAATCCAAAAAACTTGTAAACTGACTAGATTATTGATTTCTAGGAGTTGTTCTGTAAAAGGATATGTAATGTAATTCTTTAGGCTCTCAAATGTTTTATTAAAAACACTTTTGAAAATGACAAATCCTGAAAAATTGGCTGTCCCCAGAAAAATCTGAGTTACGTCTTTTACAGCTTTGTTGAGATAAAGACTTTAACCAAAAAAAAACTTACTTGAAAAAATACAAATTTAAGTTTCACACCAATATATTAAAACATGAGGGTAAACATAAATTCTAGAAATAAATGGAAATTTACAACTGTCCCCAGTTCTGTCATATTCACATTTACATAAAACAGCCTTAATCCATAACGTGTTTCAGGTTGGAAAAAATACACCAAGAGTGTAGAAAGTTTTAACGCGAGAGTGAGTAAAAGACAGAGCCGGTGAGCGGCCCGATGCAAACATTATTTCTGTGCTCTCAATCATAATTAGAGGGGATGCATCCCCTCTATTAAAATCAAGATCTAAGACTTCTTCTTATTATTATTTTTTCTTTTACCTTTTTGTGCACGCTTATTCAGCCCAAACCGCTTAACGCATAAATTTGGTTCAAACACCGTTCGTAGATATTCCAAGGCTTTACCATCCTATCCGTTTTTCATTTTTGAGAAGTTTATACTTTTTGAGATATTTGTAATTAAAAGTGTATTTTTCCCCCATAGACTTGAATGGGGGCTGTGATGTCATAATAGAGCCAGCTGCGCTCGTTAAGTAGTTCTCAGAGCAGTTCCCAGGCTAATCAGAACACTGGCACAGGTGTCACCTGTGAGAAATCCAACTGTCTCAGGTTCTAAGCATACAATCTAGCTCTACCTGAACTACACATCCTGTTAAAGTGTTTCCTGTGTGTCAAAATAAAAGTCCCAGCCATATCTCATGCATTCAGCATTATATCTCCAGAACGGCTTGACGTACATGCTTCAAATTTGGTACGAGTGTTTTTATGGACTCAAAGGTGAAGTGAGTTGATGTTGGAGGTTGAAGGTCAAATGTCAAGGTCAAAAACACCTTGAGTATGATATCTCAAGAATGCCATTTCACACAAGATTAAAATTTGGTTACTCCAAAAGCACCTTTGCAGGTATCACAATTACCCTACCAACCAGCTAGCAGCAAGCTCAACAGCCCCACCAACACCCTAACCAGCAGATTGCATCCCCTCGTGTAATTCCTCGGAATTGCATTTCTAGTTGTTACAGTTATTCCTGAATCTGTGCTCGATTTCATCATTTATGCACAATCGCATAATTAAGGCAGCTAAATGACACCATAGACAGGTGTTCCATTGACCAATTAGCCACAGGTAGTGACATCACTGAAGCCCCGCCTATAAGTCAGTGCTATCCCTACCATGTGACCCTAGCCTATTCTTACAATAATCACACAAATAGACCATACTAACCTTGTGTATCGTTACTTCCATACTGCTTGACTCATTCCCTTTGATATTTATTTGTCCTTGCTGTGGAGAGAAAGACAGATAGAGCAACACTGAGATTGGGGTTTAATACCCACAAACCCACATCCTGAGAAAATGCATATCTGATCTAATTAATGTGTGTGTGTGTGTGTGTGTGTGTGAAGCTTATGTTTGTTTACCTCTGCATGAAGAATAGATGACTGCAGTTGCTCCCACCATCACAAACAGCACAGAAAGAGCCAAGCGGATGAAGAAAGGTATGCTGGGAAGTGTAATGGTGTTGGAATGTTCTGCATGGTGGAAAATTACAAAGAAAACCTCAGCAATGATTACAAAATGAATACTTAACATTAAAATGTTATGTACACACACACACACACTGTTTTTTACCTTTCACAATGAGTGTGATGAGTCTATCAGAGGTACTTTGTTTGGTGAAGATGTAACAAATGTATTCTCCCTGGTCCTCTTCAGTCAGGTTAGACAGAAGCAGAGATGCGTTTCCTGGAGCACTTGCATTGAATATCTGCACTCTACCACTGTACCACTCAGCTTCACTCCTGTTACCAAGTACCTCTAAATACCACTTATCATTAGTAAAACTCCACAGAAACTCCTCAGGTTTGGTGTGTAGGTCAGTAAAATAACAAGGCAGAAGCACAGCGCCTTCTGTTTAGCCGGTGAGTGTCTCATTTGCAGGGCAAGATATTATACAGCCTTGAAAACGACATTATTTACTGATTTATAGATTTGAAGTTTTTTAGTGTAGGACAAACCTTTGTTCCATGCCTGACCTAGTTTTACATTAGCTACTTAAAAAAAATAATTGTGAAAATGCTTTTTCATCTTTATTACAATTTACACATAACTCAACTTGGGGTCTCATATGGATCCATGTAACACCCCTGTACATACAACATATCTTCATACTGCACATGACCATGTATATCATATGACACTTTCATGCACTACAATATACTCCTTTAACTACAGTATCAGTGTACTCTACAGTATGATATGAAATATTGGCACTCACCAACAGTGATGTGCAGAGCTGTGCAAAGCACACATACATGTAGGCTGAGCTTCATCCTCAGAGAAATTTGTGATACGAAAGTCACAATTTGACAGACTCTTTACATCAGATGTGTTTGCTGCACCCTCTTGAAATGTGGCCAGTTCCCTCTGCTCACACTTCTGGGATTCAGATCAGATGTGTTTGCTGCACCCTCTTGAAATGTGGCCAGTTCCCTCTGCTCACACTTCTGGGATTATAGCTTCAGATGTGTTTGCTATTTGCAATTTGACAGACTCTTTACATCAGATGTGTTTGCTGCACCCTCTTGAAATGTGGCCAGTTCCCTCTGCTCACACTTCTGGGATTATAGCTTCAGATGTGTTTGCTATTTGCAATTTGACAGACTCTTTACATCAGATGTGTTTGCTGCACCCTCTTGAAATGTGGCCAGTTCCCTCTGCTCACACTTCTGGGATTCAGATCAGATGTGTTTGCTGCACCCTCTTGAAATGTGGCCAGTTCCCTCTGCTCACACTTCTGGGATTATAGCTTCTTTGTTATTGGCTGACTGCATTCATTATTCAAGCAGATAGCTCAATACAAAACAACTCAAAGGCCTATGGAGAAGCCTATATATAGAAGGCAGACATAGCGCTTGGCTGCTGTGCTCTCTCTACATGGGGAAGTGTGAAATTATGTCACTTCCTCTTTTATACGTTCAGTTGCACTCACTGTTTCCTCTCTTCATCTGGCCTTGCTATCGCCTGGCATGTGGGAGCATTGAGCTGACTTATCAGTATTTGGGCTTCAATGTCTTAACCACTGTGTTAAATTAAAACATTGATTTGGCCTACTTATTAATAAGCTTCAGTTACACTTAAAACTTTGCACTTTGCCCATCATTCATATCAGGACCCCAGATCCTCTTTTTAGCACTAACTTGATTGTTGATAAATGTTACTGCATGCTGTGGCTGTTTTATTGTCAGGTTTGGGTCAGTGTGGTAGCCACACTGATCACATCCTGTAGGATCTCTGTAGGAGATTTGGTGGATGAAAGAATGAGGAGCATGATGAAATCCATCCTCAGTAACAGGAACCACCCGTTGCATGACACTGTGGTTGCCCAACAAAGAAGCCGCAGTGACCGACTCCTCTCCATGAGCTGCAGGACTGAGAGGTTCAGGAGGTCATTTGTTCCGGCCGCCATAAGACTACATAACGGACCTGTTTGAAGTGCATTAATTATTTACTACTAATGCTAGTAGCTTGTTTTGGGACTCTTTTTTTTTTATTTGATTAGCTGTTTTAAATTATTTAGCTAATTTAGTTTTTTTATTTTCAAAGATTTGATTATACATAGCTTACAGACCCATTTTTATCCCCAAGATGTATTTCTCTACCCTAATTTAGTTTAATTTGAGGTCAATGAGATCCTGCGTCTTTCAATTAGAACTAGAGTAGTGATTAGAAACAACTTCCCTAATCTACTTGTCTTTCTTCTCATCGCTCCATCTATCCAACTCTTTGCATACTCTGATATTTTGGGGTATCCGGTTTGGGTATAAGTAAAATAATGCACATTCGAGGTGGACTTTACCTTTGTAATAACACATCTCTTCCTTCCCAAGATGACCAGTGTGATAAAACACACATTTCATCTCAAAAGTACAACAAAACTGTGTAATAAACAAAAAACAAACAAACAAACACATTCTGGAGTCATAGTAAAACAATGTCACCTTTATTACCAGATTCTTTAATAATCCAACCGATCATTATAGGAACAAATAAATAAATAAATAAATATATAAATGAAAAATAAGCAAATAATATGTTTCACAGTTTTCACATACAGTTTTTCACACTCCATTTACAGAATCAAGTAGCCAGACAAAAAACGATAACTTACAACTGTACACCAGAGGCACACAAGAGAAAGAGAGAGAGATAGAGAGAGAGAGAGAGAGAAGAGAGGTGAGAGAGGGAGAGAAAAAGAGAGGGGGAGAGATTACCATCATGCCACAGAAATAAAACAAGACTGATGTGTTCAATGTCACTTAGGAGAAGATTCTGTATGGCTCATTCACCTTGTATGATGTTTTTCTTCAACAAGAAAAAAATGAAACAGTTCACAATGGAGTAATATGTTCTCGTTATCTAACTGGTGTCATGATTTGCTCCAGCTTGAGTGTGAGCTGGCTGTCACCTGTATGTTCCAGATGTTCAACATCCCATTCACTGTTAATATTATTGCATTTGTATACTGTAAGTGGAGAATCTCAGAAAACAAAAGCTTACAGACACACAATTGTACTTGCATCCATCTGCACTGTTGCAAATGTGTTATTGGCTTAAAGTACTTGAAGCGCTGAGAGATGATTTTGCGCACCATGCAGAACGTTGCCCTTTTTTATATGCTGATTAAACACATAACAGACTCCATTGGCTGACGGATGCCAGCTGAGGATAGAAATAGCAATTTGCAACAGTTGCTATACACAGAATGTACATGAAAACTAAGAGAGAAATGTAGTCGAACTGACTGAATGCAATACAGTAGCATAACAATATAAACACACTTTACAAAGTAAACATTAAGATTTTGTACATATTTTTATGGCTTTTCAGAGCACTGTATTGAACGTGCGGATTTTGCAATGATGACACGTTTATACAGAAAGTAAGCATTCTCTTAATCTAACAATGCAACAACTGGTAGCTTTGACATTACTTACATATAATTTGGTCCATTTGACAGATTCAACATGTTAACGTCAAATTTGCACTTCAGATACAACACATAAGCATTCTCAAAGAATTTAATGAGTTAGATATGATTTAAAGAAAAAAATAAACATTAAAGACCAAACTCTTCAGAAAAGATACATTTGTATTATTGAAATATTATTTTTGTAGTCTTTGGAAGTTTTTTCCCTTATATTTAGATTTGGGGGTCTAATAATTAGCCAAAGCTATGCATTGTAATATCTGCAAAATGAACTGATATAAGGCAATGAAACCTAGACTGAAACCTTGGAAGAGGTTTTGCTAGGCTTGATATTTAATTAGAACAAGGAATTTAACATATTTTCCTATGTATGATTGAAAAAAATTAACATATAATCAGGTAAATGCTGCTTAAAAAACACAAACTATATTCCACACTTCATGATGTGCAATCAAATTTTGCATGGGACTGGCTTTGATTATAAAGTATATCATTTAAACCTTCACATAAGATGGCAGCTGTGAAATAACACCTAAACAGTACTGTTTGATTGTGTGATATGTTTATCAAGTACTTTACAATGTAAAATAAAGTAAAGTACTCTCAAAGTAACAGTAGCCAGCTGTACGTTGTGTAAACCTCTCTCCTGACGCCTTAAGAGACATGCTAGTGAGAGAGCTGGCAGCCTGGGCTTTTAGCTCAATTGCTAGAGTTCGACTCCCGATCTTCAGTGCTTCAGTTTGCGGGTTTGAGTCTGGGCGAGTGCAGGGCTAAGCCATGCAGTTCAAAACAACACAAATTACATCAGGACTCAGCACAGGGTGTGTTGCATTAGTAGAAAATCTATTTTAGCATTTATAATAGGGATTCTATAATTGTTCTAAGACATATCACGTCTCAATTGATGGACCAGTATGTCAACTTTACATGCTCTACAATCTGGGACCATTGATACATACAGTAGTCTGTCACAACTGATGCTTTAAGAACATTGACCACAAGATGGTCATAGACTGGTTTAGATTATCAAGTTCCAACTCCAAAACCTCCTTGTGATATGGGCACTTTACTAGCATTTACATAGTTTATTTTTCATTAATTGTTCAACTTTTTGTTAGTGTGAACTACAGCGTGCCATCATTGGCCACTGGATAAAATAGACACGTTAAGACATTTGGCCAGTTAGAACACTAATTTGCACCAGTAATTTAAGCAATGATTTATCAGTTAGGCTTTGGCACTCTTTCGCAATCTCCCCTTTGTTTTCAAGTAACATTCAAGTGGTCCCACACTGTATTTAATGTTACTGACCTTAACCCTTAGCCTTATAAGTAGCCTCCAAGTGCATCTCATATAACAACATGTGGCTATACGAAAAGCACACTGTACTAAACTGCACTCAATTAATTACACATTAAAGGCACAGTCTGTAACTCTGGCAAAAGTTTGCTGATGTTTCACAAGCAAGTTACATTCTTACCTCTACGCACCTGAAGCAACGCGCTGATTGGCTGGAATAGTATGTGAATGTACTGTATGTATTGCTTGCTTTCCACTAAAAGTGTGTTGGATTTGAATTACAGACTGCTCCTGTAAGTACATAGTAACCTAAGGAGACTTAACATAGAATGTGTCCCTTGAAAGTCCACCACTGCAGAAGAGAAAATCTTGACTAAGACTAATATTAGCACTGTTAGCACTGCATTACACATGAGTATGCAAACATGGTGTCACACAAACCCTGACAAGTACAGCAGGTTACAGTTTCACTAGCCATCTTCCTGATAGAGATGCAGGTCTACTGGAGGAAGGTGACAGCAGTGTTTAAACTTTACAGCCCTAGCTAACATGGCAGCTGTTGTAGTTGTTGTTCAACAGTATTTTTCCTTTAGCGTAATTTAGCATAATTAGCAAAGCACAGTTGATGTGGTGACATCCATGAAGGACTTAGTACCAAGTGCTGCCCCGTGTACTGTATATTAACTTGAGCTGGTTAAAATGCTGATGTCTCAAACTGCTCATACAGTAAGCAAATTGATCACGACTGAATAGTTTTTTTTTTCAATTGTATTTGTATGATTTGCTGCACAGTTAAAGATGTGGAACTTCAAGCTGTATGTAACAGGTAAGGTTTAACATTGATGTCTCTTTGTCTAACATTAGTAATGTTAAATACTGACTTTGACAACTCAGTTAACATAAACACACATATTCTAGCACTAACAAACATTACATTACATGCTACAATTAATGCTTTGTTAATGCCATTGATTGCAATGCCATTGATGTTAGCTAATGTGACTTCAATGTAAAACTTTTTTGACATTTCCCTATATTCATCAAGGGTGTGGACCTACCAGACATCGAGGCACAATAACTACCAGTGCCCTACTAAGACATACTTAATAGCTATGTACAAGATATCTCAAGTAATTATGTTGTATTGGCTTCATAAAGGGAAGATTCATTGTTGATGGAAGACTGATCAATTAAAAAACTTAAAAAATAAAGTGGGCAACTAATTATTTAAATTAATTATTACAGCAACACATTTCTGGGTTTAATGGTTTTCATATAGTGTTAGCTCGATACACATTTTTCATTTATATATTGAGGAGAAAAAAAGTGCATGCCTTCCACATAGACATTAACCTTCTCAGAAATCAGGTTTGTATTTAAATGAGTGATCCCATTTTCCAAGAAAGTCAAAGCCTGTATAATTTTTCCATTAGATGTCCATTTCATTATTAGTATTCTGAAAACGTGGTCTTTCAGTCATATTGTGTTCTTTTGAGAGTACACACAGAAATTAAAGGATATGAATCCTACCGACACGCTGAACACCAAAACTACATCTACTGTACTGACACCGTATTACACTACTGAACAACATACTGGACTACAAACCAAAACTGAAACAAACAGACATGTACATAACCTAAGCATACTGTAACAAGAACCAATCAACGGACAACTGCTCCATCCACTGACCAACCAGAGGGCTCTTCTCCTCCCTTTGGAATCCCAAAACAGGAAGTCACGGGGGGGAAGAGTCTTCAGCTCTGACAACTCGAGCACACCTGGTGAAAATGTCCCTCTGGGTGCTTATTATCTTGAACTCGCCTCTGCCCCCCCTGGACTGGAGGGGATGTCTTGGAGAGTGTGGGTGGGGGTTAGAAGAGAGGGAGTGGTGGTGGGAGTGGAGGTGGTGGTGGGGCGTCGATGGAACAGGCCGCTAGTCTGAGAAGAGGCTGGCGAAGGACTGCCTGAGGCTACGGATGGTTTCGGCCTTTGCCTCGTCATCGGTGGTGTAGCCGCGCAGTGTCTCGGTGAACGTGTTGGTCAGGGACTGCGACTTACTGCGGAAAGGGGGGAGGGGGTGTGTGAGATTAAACATCAGAATGCAGCAACTGTCTACATGAGCTCAGTGGTAGGCTTATAGGCATGCTCAAGGTAGCTCTGGGCTGAACAGCAAAGAGAAAACAAAACTGAAAAATGAAACCAAAACAAACAGAACCAAACCAAATCAAATCAAACAAACAAAACAAGTACATTCATGATGGGTCCTGATCTTACCTGATCGACATCACATAATCTAAAATCAAGCGTTCCGGGCACGCATTAGCAATATCAGAGACTTTGTAAGTCGTAGCATCATAATTGTAGCATCACAATGAGTTTGAACGTAAATCCTTTATTTTAAGGTAAAAAACTGCATTGTGTTGCTTTAAGATTCACTGAGATTCTGACAGGTCAAAGACAGAGGCTTGGATAGGAATAAGAAATATTATGACATTTCTGAAACATTCATCTGCTCAACGTATATGGTTTACAGAGGCCTAGAGGGACGTGGATATAAATACTTTAAGGTCCGCCTTTGTGTCAATTTCAAACAAAACCTAATGAAGTCCTTCAGGGGTTTCTGAGTATTTGATGTGAGCTCACTGAGAATGAACAACACTTCTGTGCCAGAGCCTACTTTAGGAAAACAGTGTCTAAAATCCCACAACCTACTACTGTAGATACAATGTTTATGTTAATGGTATTTGGCAGATGCTTTTGTCCAAAGTGACAGTATAAACACTAAACAGTATAAACAATGTGATATATAGTATATTGCTAATGCTAATCATTAATAAGACTGACAAAATTTCCCTCACTGTATAAGTTCCTGAAAGAATGACAACAAAGGAGTAAGTGACAATGAAAAATAACAAACTTAGTATTACTGTACATGAAAAATGAGGTAAAATAAACAGATTTAAGAAACATTTAGAACTTAATGTAACACCAATGAATACATAAAGAGAGTATAAACGAATGAAATCAATAAACGAAAATGAACGGGGAACTAGAAGCACAGTGATTAACATGAAAGAAAACAGTGCCCTAAATCCAACAACCTACATCCTAGATACAATGTTGAGGTTTGCTGGCAGACACTTTTGTCCAAAACGACTTATCCCTTCTTTTTTAACATCGACCTGCCAGGTAGGCTACTAAACATAAAAATTAGCTTGAATGGCTAAATCTGGTGCATTAACATGTCTTGTAAATAAATAAATAAACAAAGTATACAGTAAACATTATATAAACTTACAGTATATAAATAAAGTGATATATAATGTATTGTTATTTGAAAAGGTCAACATAATTGTTAGGATTTTACCTCAGTGTGCACATTCCTGAAAGCATGACAACACAGCAGTAAGTGACAATGGAAAAAAAAGAGGTAAAATAGAAATGGATAAAAACAATTAAGAAAGAATATGATATATCAATGATCAATGATCAATATGATATATCAAATAAGGACAATATAAAAGAGTGTAATCAATAAACTGAAATGAACAGGAAAATACTAGCATAGTTGACAAAAAAGACATAATAATAGTGTATTGTAAGACACTGATAATTCATTTGTGTGCTTGACAGTGACAGTCCTAACATAGTAATAAAATACAATGAGAGTGTGAAACAAAGTAAGTAAATTACAGCAAATTAATTTGTGAGGAGCAAACAAAAATAGCATGATATATTATGGACATTAAAAGATAATGATGAAAGTGTTTGTATTTCACAGAGTTGTATCTGTGAACAGATGAAATGCACTCAGTAGCAAATAATGACAAAAATAAATTAACAATGGAAGTGGAGAGAGAGTAGATGGGGAAAAAAGTCAAAAGAGAGAGATAGAGAGAGAGAGAGAGGGATAGAGAGAGAGGGATAGAGAGAGAGAGAGGTGGCGTACTTGAGCTGTGGGGGCTGTTTCTGGGAGGCGGCTCCAGGGCCGGAGGCAGGGATGGGCCCAGGCTGGAAGGCCTGGCTGGGGGACGTGGATGCTGACCGGGCTCGCTGCGGAGATGCCTGGGCAGACTGGCACGGGGAACCTGCAGCAGACCGGGGCCCTCCTGCAAAGAGGACGAACATAACATGCAGTATTCTTTGACTCTGAGGAAGACGCAGTGCGTTGAAACGTCAGTCAATGCACCACAATGAAAAGGTTTTCAGAGTGCTCCAGTCATCCCTGGGTTTAGTCTCCTAGAAGTAGCCCAGCCTGTCTTTCTGATAACATGCAGTATGTTTAGATCAGGGGTGCCCAATTTGGAGCCTTTTCTTGGCCCCTCTTGTTAGTCCTAAACACATGTCAGCCCTAGAATTTCTGTCCCAATGGTCTTTTAAGTAGACATTTTTTTTATGCTGTCAGTAGTTTGATTTAATGTATTTTGCATCTAAAACCTCAAACTCAATAATCCATTAACCTACCTTGGACACGCCTGGGTTGGGTTGTCTGAGGCTGTGACTGTCGAAAACACAACAGGCACACAGTGTTATGAAGATGTATTAATATTGCTTTGACAGACATGAATATAATTAAATTTAAGATTAATTACAGGTAATTATGCTTTAGTAAATGAATTACAGAGAAAGAGAGAGGACGGAGGATTTGATCATGTATTAAAAATGACTGAGTTAATTATTTAATATTAATTAAGCTCCAGTGCGGCACACTCAGAGGAAGACAGTAAAGATGCACCTTAGCCGAGGTAGTCTGGGGGGAGGTGATTCCGAGCAGCACACTGGTCATCTTGTTGACCACCAGATCTGTGATCAGCTGTTTGTCCTCCTCCACGTGTTCACCAATCAGAGGCATGGAGCTGTCCATTACCTGCGCACAGGTACAGTAAGACCCAGTGGAATGTTACATCATCATATTTCTGTGTTGGTCAACAACAATAAAACTGATAATAATACAGATAATTAAAATAACAATACTGTCAACAACAATAACAAGAATGGCATACATTTGCTTTGGTACTTCTAAAATGGCAAGGTACTTCTAATCTAATCTAATCTTACAGTGTTTATAGTTTAGTAATTAGATTTGACTTGAAAGATTCAGTCTCAAACATCATTTCATGAAAAGACATTTATTCCTATGGATATGACGGATTCTGTAACATTACATATTAGTTGGTATATAATTGACTTTAATTTATAGACTATAAAAGTGACCTACACCCAATCAAAGTACCCAGCCAACTCAGCTGTGTTTAGTGGTGGGCTGTACTGTTGCTTGCTGTACACTAGATGGCAGTGCTGGACATGTCTAAGAAACTCCTGTCTTGTCAGTTCTAAGCAGCTGAGAGTAATTCTGAGCCAAAGCATCTTACAGTAGTGTCACAGGCAGTATTAAACATCTGTTGTTTCTGATGGCAATGAAACAACATTTGTTTCTGTTGCTAGGCATTTTTAGGGGAAAACTTATAGGAACTAGGTATGGTGGCACAAACTTCTAGTCATGGCGCAGAAGGTCAAGACACCCAATGTAAGGCCAACATCAACAAACATTTCTTGTGTTTGTTTGGTGAGTTAGTTTTTGTTTTGTTTGTTTTGCCCAATATTCCCTGCACTTGGACACAGACAGTCAAAGGAGCCAAATGACTTAACCACATCCAGGGACAACCAAATGTGGTGAATGCTGACATTTTTAATGGATTCAACTACCACAATCTCTCACTCCACATTCAACCTGTTACAGTAACACTTTGTAGGAATCCCCATTTTCGTCCTTTTACAATGTCCGAGACCGGCACCTGCACTGGCAATGTCCGAGAGTCTATTGTCCATAGTCTAAGTCACTGTATCATCAAACTCCATTGTGTTGCTTTTTAGGCCACACATATGGAACCCATTGACAATTGTGTGACACACTTTAGTGATTTTGAATTTCCCCTTGGGGATCAATAAAGTATCTATCTATCTATCTATCTCTATCGATTTTATTCATATTAATTTACATCACTCGTCATTTAGCTGACACTCTTAGCCAGAGCGACTTACAGTGAACTAACTACAGGGACAGTCCACTTGGAGCAAAGAGAGAGAGAGAGAGAGAGAGAGAGAGAGAGAGAGAGAGAGAGAGAGAGAGAGAGAGAGAGATGGTCCTTGTCACTTCAAAATGAGGCATCCAACAACACAACACAAAGTCAACAGGAACCAGCTGTGAGAACAGAACAGAAGCAGGAAAGACACCAGAGCAGCCCAGGGCAGGGCAGAGCAGAGCAGACCAGCCCAGGGCAGAGCAGGGCAAGGCAGAGCTGTGAGTGCCCCCTCAACAGAAGCTTGAGTCCTGCATCTGGTGGAGTGTAAACACAGAAGGCATGATGTGCTTGTTTGTGTGTGTGTGTAAGTGTATGTGTGTGTGTGTGTGTGTGTGTGTGTGTGTGTGTATGCATGTGTTTATGTGTCATGCTACTGTATGTAAACACAGGAGGGGTATGTCTATTTGTGTGTGTGCATGCAATAGCATGCGAGTCTGCATCTGCGTTTGTGTGAGAGAGAGATATTTTTCCTATGTGTGTGTGCGTACACGTGTGTGTGTGTGTGTGTGTGTGTGTGTGTGTGTGTGTGTGCAACAGCATGCTAGGCTGCATCTGCGACTGTGTGAGAGAGAGAACATTTTCTTCTTCTATGTGTGCGCACGCACGTGTGTGTGTGTTTGTGTGTGCGCGTGTGTGTGTGTGTGAGTGCGTGCATACTGTATGCGCCATGCCATGTAAACAAACCCTGGGCACAGAGAGACTGCAGAACAGCACAGAGTTTAAAAGCCCCCTCTCTCCTCTCCAACTGGAAGCCGGCGATCGAGCGCTAGAGCGGATGAGCGAGCAGGCAGCGGGCAGAGAGGGCGGGAGGCTGGCAGGCTGGCGGCGAGGCTTGTTAAGTCATAACCACAGCCACCGGAGCCCCAGCGCGCTGGCAGCCGCTAGCGAGGACTTCAAATGCCTGCGGGCACTGCTCCGGGGCCTGGGTGCACCCTTGTAATTACGCCAGGCCATAAAGCCATCGAGCAGATGACGAGAGAGAGAGAGATGGGGGCGGCGGCCAGCTGGGACAGCCGAGGTGTTGTTTTTTTGGCATGTGTGTGTGTATGTGTGTCTGTGTGTGTGTATGTCTCCCTTTCTCTCTCTCTCTCTATGCATGTGTGTGTCGCTGTGTGTTTGTGTATGTGTATGTGTGCATGTACGCATATCTATGCCTGCGTTTGTTTGTTTGTGTGTATGTGTGTTTGTGTGTATGTGGTGTGTGTGTGTGTGTGTGTGTGTGTGTGTGCGTGTGTGTGTGTGGTGTGTGTGTGTTTTTATTGAGGAGCATGGTGTTCTTTTGCCCTGCCCTGTCCTGACACACAGGGAAACCATCTTTTTTTAAACAGATCTGGTTCTTGTTTCTCAGGGTTCTCACAGTTTCACTACTGTTCAGGCTGTTGAGTGACACGTCATACACACCAACGCGTCATACACACCACTGCGTCACACTCTATTCTGGAGAGACAGAGCCAGGAATGGCTCTTAGCTCACTCTATGGGCTACCTCTGTTTGTTTATTTCTTTATTTATTTATGACTTTTGTAAAATGAGGCACACAATATTCTCCTCACTTTCTCCTGGCTCTAAGATACCTGACTGAAGAGGGAAAAAACGTACCTGGTCTAAAAGAGCTTGACATTTAACCATCCATGGATCCTGTTTTGTTCCGTCTGTTCTGCAATACGTAATGGATACAGAGAGAACCAAACAACACCTCTGTGCTTCTCTGTACAATTATTTTTTTTTCCCGTGCAAACTTGGACAGACAGTCGATGGTAGCGTCTGCCACGGTGCCCTAGAATTATAATTAAGATGAATGAAGAGAGCTGTTGGATCTTGAGCATTTGCCTTCCTATGCACGTATGCTGGGGTAATGTAGGCCAGGAGATGGCAGCTGCATTGTGTAATACATCTGACGCCTTCTTCATGGCTAATTAAGAGAAGAGAATTTGGTCTGTCAAAAGTCTGTCTAAACGTTTGGCTTTCCAAAGGCAGGTTGTGAGCTTGGGGTTTTAATCTTAATCATAGGCCTTGCCAACAACAGCACATGCTGGGCTTCAAGATCTTTCATTGCAGGAGAAAAAAACGAAACAATTATGGGGCTCTTGTTTGGGGAGATGTCAGAAGCAATTTCCTACCGGTGTGGGGCAGAACGCAATTTTGCATAGCTTGGTAACAGGATGTGCAAAAATGCATTGTCCACTTTACCATCCTTTACTCCCTATCACATAGTCTCTCTCTCTCTCTTACACACACACACACACACACACACACACACACATGTGCACGCGTACAGTAAATGCACACACTGCGATTACACACACACACACACACACACACACACACACACACACACACACACACACACACACACACACACACACACACACACACACACACACACACACACACACACACACACACACACACCCACACACACACACACACATATCAATACACACATGCACATACATGTCAATACACACATACACATACCACAAGCCCATACACACACACACCCACACAGTCGCGTATCCACCCCCTCAACTTCATTAAATCTCATCCGGTGGCTGGGTGTGAGAGACTGTGATGTGTGTGTGTGTGTGTGTGTGTGTGTGTGTGTGTGTTTTGTGTGTGACTTCCCACAAGGGGCCTAAGTTTCAGAATGAGCGTGTTTGGGCGACCCCACGTTCGCAGCGGCAGCACAGAGAGGAATCAAGCATGCACACACACACGCACACACACACACACACACACAACCTATGCTAACAGTTATGCCAGGAAGGACAGTGTTTGACTCTTCTGTCTAAATATGACCAGGATGGGGCCTCGACGTCAGCCCTACAATGAGATAATGACAGTGCAGTTTTCCGCTGCCGTGGGCCCCGCTGGGAATCTGGGAATCCGTGGGGAGGGAACATTCTGGAATGTGGCGAAAGAAACAATGGAGCTTAATTTAGATGTACAGTTTGGAGATGCAGAAATAAACTAACACTTGAGGGTTTTTTTTTTCTTCTGTTTTTTACTTTTTTACAGAAAACAAAAAGAAAATAATTTCCGTGGGAAAATGCTTTTTAGACAGAGGCGGTGTGGAGAAAACCTTACAGAAGCATGTAATAACTGAATGAAAAGTATAAGTATAAGTATAAGTATAAGTATAAGTATATATACTCTTTTGATCCCGTGAGGGAAATTTGGTCTTGGGAAATTATCCCAATCCATGAATCCTTGAATTTCCCCTAGGGATAAATAAAGTATATCTATCTATCTATCTATCTATCTATCTATCTATCTATCTATCTATCTATCTATCTATAATTAGTGAAACACACTCAGCACACAGTGAACACACAGTGAGGTGAAGCACACACTAATCCCAGCGCAGTGAGCTGCCTGCAACAACAGAGGCGCAAAATCACCTGTAACAAATTTAGACAGAGATAGGCTTAACAAATGAAGCCATAGTTCTTCTTCAACTGTGAATTTACAGATACATACACATATACGCACGAATACACAGTCACAGACCGACACACACACGTTTGCATATACATACTTTCACAGAGGTTCTCAGAAACCCTTCTTTTTTTCCAACTCTCTCTTTTTACACTTGTTCACATACACACACACACACACACACACACACACACACAGCCAGGGACACAGGAGGCTCCTCCTGTCTCTGTAGACATAAGCCAGACTTGACTTGTCAGCAGGAAACAATGGGTTCCTGGGAGAGAGGGGAGGTCACTATGGCGAGACATTGCCCTCCCTGCCTCTACTTGCATCATCATATCCTCAGCATGGCCGAGCCCAGGGACCTGAGATAGCCAGATGGGGAGAGGGGAGGGACACGGACTATCTCAGCTCCAGCCTGGTCTGGAGGGGGCTTGAGAGCAGGGGGATTAGCCGTCAGGAGGAGGTGGGTTTGGGTCTGAAATGATGAGCTGCGTAAGCCAGATTTAGACATGAGCTCACAGGGTCAGTTCTTCAGTATCAGGAAGATATGGGGTTGGTTCTTCAGTTTAAGGATGATATGGGGTTGGTTCTTCAGTATCAGGAAGATATGGGGTTGGGGTTTCAGTATCAGGATAATATGGATTTGGGGCTTCAGTACTATATCATGTATAGTTGATTTTCATGTCCATGGACTTGAGACTCAGACGACAGACACCTCCTTGCTGAGTTGGTATATAAAGACTTGCAGGGGAGTGTGGCTCTGACACACTGACCAATGAGTTAGCTCTAGACATGAGCTCTGTGATGCAGCAGGAAAAGGCCTGCAGGTGGCCAGTGTATGGTTTACTCTCTTCTGCCCCCTCTGGCAGGGACAGGCAAGGCATGCAACAAGTGCTCCCTCTCCCATTATCAACAATCTGCATTGGGCTCTGGTGTGTATGAGCATTTGAATCTATGGGTCACATGTCCTGTGTGTTTGTTTGTGCGTGCAGAACTGTGCACTTTTCTTGTGTGCATAATTCATATGTGTGAGGACATGTGTGTGCGTTCTTGTGTGTAACGTAGCAGCACAGTGCTGGGGGGGTTGTATCATACCATATCTGTAGGTGTGTTTATGTACGCGTGGGTGTCTGTCAGAGCATGCTCTGTGTGTGCGGTGTGTGTGTGTGTGTGTGGGTGGGTGGGTGGTTGGGTGCATCTTTCAGGCAGCACCAACAACACAGATGTTTTTCACATTGTGTATGTCTGTGACAGGGCGGCTGAGTGTCAACCTTGTGGTCAATAAATAATGATAATTATACTTCTGGGGAATTGAAACACTGAGTGCGGAATTACCACTTTCCTTTTCCAACACACACTCAACAAACACCTGTTGCCATTGTTGCCCAATGCCTCTCTGCATCTCTCTACACAAAGGTGTAGACCTACAGTAGAGCTACTGTTCTGTAGTGTCATTAACTTATCGCCCACTGTTTTCAGGTATTATTCTAAAGCCCCATTCACAGATACAGTGACAAGAAGAGACCATGCCTTATGTACAGCAATTACAGCAATCACAGGAGAAACAACCACTGGTGACGCAAAACATCACGCAACAACATTAAAATTATTTCAACTATTGAGGCGACAAGCGATGGGTGACCAGCAAATCACAGTATGTATTAACAGGGCTTAAACCTACTGATGAATATGAGGACACATGAGCTCCTGCCTGTGTAAACACGTATGATGCCAAATAAGGCGAGTAACCCTTAGAAGTGCATATATCCCACGAGAAAACCCCCCAAAAGGTCCAGTGTTAAAGCTCTCCAGACACCCCGTGGTTAAGTGGCTAATTAATCCAACATGGAGGTGGGACAGAGGACAGACGCAGCCTTCAGATCTTTACTACAGTAATATTTGAGTTATAGATGTTATTATTATCACCGTGTCTAAGAGCATACTGGCTTTGATCTGGTCACTCATCTGATTTTTTATGGTCACGAGCACTGCGTGAGAGAGAGAGTGGACAGGCCCCCCATCAAGCCCTAGTGAGAACCAGTGCTACTTACACAAGAATAAGGTCAGAGGTTAAGGGATAATATTGAGCCAGTAAACCAACAAGGATACTAATATATGATACATACAGTGCCTAATTTGTCAAATATTAGGTGCTGGAGCGCATGAGAATGTGTGCATGTGTAATGCACAGCGGATGTTTTTAGGCTCATTGTCAAACTTTTGGATACAACACCACACATATATAAGCTACATCAAAGCATGACCTACTTTTGCCTTCATAGAGTGTACAGAAGACCAACCATTATTAGTTACTTAATCAATATGTAGGTAGCAATCTCCATTAGGCAAGTGGATTGCTGATGAAATATTAAGCAGTAGCATTGTAAAGGGAGACATGCCATTGTGCTACACTCACACACACCTACCCACACACACACACACACAAACACACAAACTCACCCACACACGCACACCCACACACATCCATAGCCGTGAGCCAGAAACAAATATAGTGAGTCAGTTCAGTCGTAGACCATGACCTCTGTTTAAGTTTCAATTTGACCACGCCATGCTGGACCCTCGCAGCTCCGTCAGGCCATCTTATCGTTCACATCCGTGGCCCACCCCCCAGAGGACTGAGTCAGTCGGACGCTGTAGGGCAGCGGCCAGTGAATCAGCCCACAGCCATGGACAGTCCAGCTCCTAAGTCATACTGCACTATCAACAGCTAGGAATCAGATGCAGACGCTACAGGATAGTCCTAACACACAGTGGTTTGCATTCAGCAGTGTTCACAAAGGAGACTCAGTCAGATGGTTGCATGGCATGCCCTAGGATAAAGGTAAAAAGGTTGGGTTCTTGGCATGAGATTTTATCCAAAGCGACTTACAAAGACTTGTTGCAATCAGGAATCAAACCCAGCCTGCCCACTAACAAGGCAGCGGCACAATCTGCTGTACCGCCACACCCAATCAGATAGGTTCGCAAACATATTTATACACAGTGTGACATTGAATTCAATGTTTAAAGCGTACATTGATGCTTCTTTTATAGTAAATTGTCTTTGTCATCTCTGATTCAGAAGAATATACAGGATTCAAACTAAAACAGTGAACTCAATATGAATCACCACAGCACCAAGTAAATGCACTTGGCACTTGGCACACACTTGGATGTTCTGTACAGGCCTCATTCTTTGAGTGTGGCTCAGGTCAAATGATAGTCAAAGCAGTAGTATAGTAGTGTACAACTACAGTATACTGTAATGTCTTGGAAAGCTTAACAGGGGAGATTGAGATGAATGATTACCACGGTCATCAACATTAAACATCAACATTAAAAATACATTGATCAATTAGATGTGCCCAACTTCATAGTGTGGTGTTATACAATGAGATGTAAAATAGTGTTGACATTGCCATAGAACTACTGACATGACAATCCAGTTTGAGTTCAGCTTGGTGTCAAAAAGAGGAGCCTTAACACAGACAGACAGACAGACAGACAGACAGACAGACAGACAGACAGACACACACACACACACACACACAAGAGAGGAGAGCCTATACAAACATGACTGTTCCAAAGACTTCAGCATCTCCACACGGGAACCACATTTACTCCACCAACGATTACTTTTAATATTAAAAGAAGCCAATTAGGAGGTTTTTGTATTGATATTTATAACTCCACATGTTTCCCAACTCTCTCTATTCATGTTCCCAGACTTTTAAGATTTATGACCTTTTTGTTTGATTTTCAGTCCAGAATGAAGACTGGATGTCTTGGATCCTGCTGGCCTCTGAAGTCTGTGCCCCTGTTTTTGAGGCCTAGTTCCCCCTCACAGCCGGTTACATTACAGCACATCAAAGAAATGACGCGAGGAGCGCCTGGTAATGAAATGAAATGTCAACGCCCATTCCCATTGAAGCTTTATGGCAAATGCTCTCAAAACACACAAACTGGATATGATGTGATAGGCCTATTGTGTTGGTGACCTGCAATGAACCGAATGAATGTGGGGATCAAGTATCTGCCATTAGAACATATTTTAAGTGTCTGTTTGACTGGCTCTGTGGAGTCCAGACACTGTTGATCCTATAGAGAAAGACTGGAAGCCAAATGCCATTCTGGGGAGATGGTTTTGGCCTGCCGGGGGAAACAGATGTTAGAGAGCTTAAGGGCAGACTGAAAACAAACTCAAGAGGAGCCGTTTTGTGTGTGTGGAGTTGTTAAGAGCCCAACTCGCCACCCTTAAACACATCTTTTACACTTCAACTGCTAAACTTGGAGAAGCCGAGAGTGGAGTGTGTTGATGTGTGGAATGGACTAAGAAGAAAAAACGAGAGTTCATCTGTTTTAGGTGCCTTTACTAGGCGCAAAATAATCCTTTAATGATTTATTTGCTCATTTGTAAAGCACTTTGTATATGAATGGTGCTATACAGTTAATATAAAGTTTTAGGTATTTGTCTATTTTCTACCCTCTGCGTTAGTGTACCAAAAGGACGTTATTTTTTAAAAGAGTGAAAGTGATTTAGTTTTGGGCTTTACTGGCACTTTGTATGTAAATGTATAATTTTTCATTATTACTGTACATTTATCTAATGAATAGTAAAAACTATTCATGCCATTTTGAAAACTTCCTCTCCTCACAGCATTGTTTAAAATGCACCTTAAACGTTTGTGCACCACTGTTAAGTGCCTTGCCTTGCCAAATGTTTTGGCAGATCTTTCTTTGTCTTCATCCTAGTCCAAATGTTTTGACTCCCGTCAAGGTCATGACACAAGTGGGTGCTCATGAGACTCTGACATGCATAAAGTTTTGCAGTTCTCAAGGATGCAGCATCAGGGACGTTTCCTGGCTCCACTCCCTCTCTCTCTCTCTCCCTTCTCACTTCCCCTCTCTCGCTCCCTCTCTCTCCTATCCTGCAAAATACCCTATAAAAAAACATTCATTCAAATAATAAGGAAATCAATGTTTTGACTGTAAGGATGTATTGCATGTTAGTCATCAGTTGCGCTTCGGACACTTGAAAAGAGTATTGTGCAAATAGGGTTTAGTCTACTCGGGAAATGACCCATCCAGTTACTTAAAATTAATTTTCACATCTTTGATCCAGACTTGTGAACACCCAACATTACCGTACACCAGACCATAAAATAACACATAACACCCAAAAGTAAGCCCTGATGCATAGGTGCTTCCCCACAGTACCTCGATGATGTAGTCGTTGCCATCTTTTCCATGGACGGCCTTAACCGCACAAATGTCCAGGCCTCCGAACATCTCAGCACAGGAGTCTACCCACAACCGATACCTGCAGGAACATGCCCATTAAGTTCATGATAGATTCAAGTAAAGTTCTAATGATTGTTGCCCTCACCACACACTCTGACTCATCATTTATCAGTTTCATGATTCATATGTCTGTTTCTGTAGACCATAAATATTCTCTCTCTCACTCACTCACTCTTTCTCTCTTTTACTAACTCACTCACTCACTCACTCACATGGCGTCTGAAATGACGTACTTCTACACTTACAATACCTAATTTTAATGCATCATGAGTGCGTTCACACTGAAAATTCCGACGACACAAAGTGCACTGCTAATCCCTGGATGTTGCACTCATAACGCTCAAAACCTTGAGTGTGTAACAGTGGACACTTTTCACCCTCAACGGACAGCATCTTGGCTATATAGTGGAAGGGAGCATTTTCTAACTTGTGATAAAAGGAGATAGGGCATATCTTGCTGCCCAAATGTATCAACATGCCACAATCTGAGGGACAATGAGTGACCTATATGGACAAACAAACACACACACACACACACACATACACTATCATACACTGCATTTTACTTTACTTTTACCTATGTATTTTATTCTTATGTAAATCTATTGATATTTATGTGTGTATGTTCAGATTTATACATTTAATACATGAGCAGTCTGGTGTTCGTACGTTGTGTTGAATTGCACAGCTCGGCCTTGCACACAGCCGGATTCGAACCCGCGAACAGCTGCATCTCAGAGCGGAAGTCGAGCGTGTTGACAATTGAGCTAAAATCCCCGGGTTGCTCGTTAAAAAAAACCCAACCAAGATGGGGCAGATAACTCTTAGACGGCAATTCAGGGTTTGTGCCCTAATATTTTATAAATATATTATAAAACGTAGAGAGATATAGGCTCTATTAATTCAAAACTTTGGTTTGGTAACCAAAGAATACTGCTGCGCTTGTGTAAGACCAGACCTAACTGTAGTAAACAATGTCTAAACGTCTCTCTTTAGCACCCCCGCTGGCTAGTTTGCACCTCAGAAACATACCTGGTGGTACGTTTGGCTGGGTCTGCGAAAATGTTCCCAGGGGAACGTTTCACTAATGAGACCAGGTTGCACTTGATGTACAAGCAAGTTACAACATAAACTGTTGTATGTTTTTTTACACAGTACGACTATGTCACTGTCAAATAGAAGACACCAATAAAGTTATATTTAAATGTTGCTATCCTTATTTCCATTAAAGATTAAGTGTCACTCACTCACTCACTCACTCACTCACCCACTCACCCACTCACTCACTCACTCACTCACTCCACTCACTCACTCTCTAACTCACTCACTCACTCACTCACCCACTCACTCACTCACTCACTCACCCACTCACTCACCCACTCACTCCTCACTCACTCACTCACTCACTCACTAACTCACTCACTCACTCACTCACCCACTCACTAACTCACTCACTCATGACACGTTTCACATAACTGCCCACCTGTCCGTCATTGCAATCTGTTCCAGCATGGCAGAACCGGTGTTGGCCTTCCAGTTACCTGAAATGGACGTCCTCCTGACAAAACATAACCGAACAAAACAAAACAGAACATCAGAGGAGAGGGAAAAAGGAGGGAGGTGAATCAGAGGTCCATTCTTTCTCAGTACCGGTAAAGAATCACAGAGGTAACCACACCGGTAATAGAGGGAGCATTAGTCATTGGCTGCAAGCTTTTGGGTTTGTGGACAGAGGCCGGGGGCTCTGGTCTACTGATGTGGAAACACAACTTAGTGAACAGGCCCTCTGATTGGTGCAATTAAAGTGGCAACTCATTCTTCTGTTTCTCATTTTCCTCTCCAGACCAAAAAACCCCCAAATAAAAAAAAAAAACTAAAAACCCTAACGCCCATCACCACCCCCGAGGCCTAATCGTGAGGAGGGACACATAACGACTACGCAAGCAGACGGCTGTGGACAGATGGAGTGTTTTTTGCCGATGAGTTGAAGGGGAAGGCGTTGGAGGTAAGGAGATAAGGCAGGCGGGCGGGCATTGGGTAACTCTGCTTCTGAGTCATCCCAACCGCCGCCACCGCCACAGCAAATGGGGCCTCACTGCTGCTGCTGCTGTTGCTTGAGCCATGACTGTGGTTAAATGAGTGAAAACACTAGAAGGGTGGTGGTGGGGGTGGTGTTGGCCGCAGCTCTTTGTTTTTCATTCAGTGCGAGGGAGGGAGATGATAAGAAAGGAATGGGGGGGGGGGGGTTGGGAGGGGAAGGGGGGTTGTGGATGCTGAGGGGGTGGAGTATGACTCGGCTGTTTGTTTGAACGGAGACAGGAAAAAAACAGGTCTTTAGTGTAAAAAACCAACTCAAACAAGCTTTGATGTGAGATCTTTGGGAAGCAAATAAACTAAAACAAAAAGAAAATTCAAATCTTTGAGGGTTTTAAGTGGGTTCTAAAAGTCACTGCATCTGAAAGCACTGTCTTCAGAGGATTTCAACCAACTGCTGTGAAGGGTGTTTATGAACAGTGCTTATTATGGTATATGAATAAGGCCTGCTGTGTTCAGCTGTCTCTACAAAATTATGAGCTAAATATGTAAACGCCAACAAGCACAATGCCATTTTAAAACACAGCTGCAACTTCTAACAGGGCCCATCAATAGTTGAGAGAACTCTGCAAACAAGGCCAATGACTAAAGTGTTTGCTGGTGATACCATGTTATGTTTTGAAAACCCCACAAGGCCAAACACTCCTGTAAAGTCTACTTTCCCAGTCTAAAAGAGACCATAGACATGCTTTTAATCGGAGGAATTGCATTAGCCTGACTGTCCCTTTCACTGACAGTCAGCTCGAGAAGCTGATGTACAGCCATCACTGAGAAAACTATCCTAGGGACACTCAAGCATACAGTGCTCCTCTTTAACTTGTCTGGTGCTGAGATCAAGCTACAGTTGGCCACTCTGCACTGGCAGCTGTGGCACTGATTCCTGGCTGTAGATTCTAGTTCCTTGAGATGGACTGACTTGAGTCTAGTGGCACAAGTTGGCTTGACATAAATCTAGTGACATGCAGGTCTGACTTGAGTCTAGAGCCACAAGGTTGTCTGACTTGAGTCTAGATGCCACAAGCTGGTGCCAAGTTTTATACAAAGCTGGGCGATACAGAAAGAGGAGATGAGATGCCCGCTCTGTGGTGACCTGTTGGCTCCGCTGATTGGGCGGGACGCGGGCAACATCCTTCCCCACATGTTGGCACTGGGAGCCTGGGAATGTCGCTAGCGGAGCGGAGCTGGGACAGAACAGAGCAGAACTCTCTGTCCCTTCCCCATCGTCTCCAGTCAAAGAGACGTCTGGTCTCCTCGGAGTCCAGCTTGTACGCTTTAAAAATAGTGCGTTCGGCAACATCCTGTCCTGAAGGCTTCATTGCGTGAACAAGGCTACCAACATACACAGCTGCATGGCCAAAATGCAAAACATGGTTAGAACCAGAGGAAACCACAGAGATAAACAGAGATCCACAGGCATAGGCACTCTCAGAGCGAGAGCGAGAGCGAGAGCGAGAGCGAGATTTGAGCCATCTTACATGTAGGCCTTGTAGTTGTTCCCGATCTTCTGGATCCTGATGTCGTACTTGGAGTCTATGAAAGGCTCAGAGGTGGCGTAGGTTTTGGCCAGAGCGACAACACTGGTGATGTCCTGGAAGTCGTCCTGGTTCTCCACCTTAATCTGCACAGAAGAGAAGAAGGGTCAAACATGTACACATGGTTAAAGGTGTACTCTGCGATTCTGAAGAAAGGGGGTTGAAGCCATGCACGGGGGTCAAAGACATAAACGTGGTTAAAGATGAAGTCTGCAATTCTGGAGAGAGATTTTTTATTTACTTAATGAGTAAGTGTGTAAGTCTGCATAAAGGATTTTTATTTTTGTGCTCATCAACCATGCAGTGGGGTCAGAGACATAAACATGGTTAAAGGTGCAGTCTATTCTAACACATTCAAATTCTAACACAACTATTCAGATGACTCTCTCTGTCCCATTTACAGAGCCAGGACTGCATATAAACATCAGTGTTTTCAAACACACACACATAACACACATCTTGAGGACAAAGAGGATCAATTACTTGAATTTGAAAAGAAATGTTATCGTATCAGAATTGCAGACCTGATATTTAGTGGAGTCAATTTAATTGGAGGGAAAAAAAATGTTCTGCGAAAACTTCCCACCGAGAACCTGCATTGGCTGAGAACGTAGAACAACCAGCTGGCTACCACAAGATTTCAATGAAACCACTACAGATGTCTTACACGCTTTGTGCAAACATTATTCCAGATTATACAGCACTAACGTGCTAATGAGTAATGTGATTCGCTCATATCGGACATGACAAGCCAAATATTGTTTAAAATAACAGCCTGTGCATTCCCCTTTGGAAAGACTCCACATCATGATGAGTAATAACGGCTATAGTGGGAGCTGAATGCACCATTAATCTCACTTGGGTCACATGAATAAGGCAGTGAAGAGGCTCCCAGTCACATTAATCACCAGCCTTTAATGCGCGTCCTGCGGCTAATGTTAATGTCTTTTTCCTTAAGCCTATTATGCTGATAATATCCAGTGCACCCACTGCCTTGCTCTGGCTCATTACTGTTGGCTGGTGGTGTGATTCATGCCCATAAGAGATGAGGGGTGGGCAATGTCTCCGAAGTGCACCTGGGGCAGAATTGGTGTAGATGTGGGGCAGATCTGATGGTACCGGGACAGATAGATTTGGGCTCAGAGATGAGATCTGTTGTCTGGGTTCTGCAGTTCTGTGGAAGACAGAAGGGAGGTGCCTTGATCTGGCGCCAACGGGGTTGACTGATGCGAGATGGGATGCCCTCTGGACCACTAATGCTGGGCGAGATGGCAGTGTGAGGCATTAGAGAGAGAGAGAGAGAGAGAGAGAGAGAGAGAGAGTGGAGCATGAACGAGGGAGAGACAGAGGAGGGGGGATCATGAGATAGAGAGGAGCGTGAGAAAGGAGCGTGAGAGAGAGATGTGCGAAGGTGAGACAGATAGGGGATAAGGTTGGGGTGGAGTGAGAGAATAGGAGAGAATGGGTGAGAAACAGAGAGAAAAGGGGGATTGAGAAGGAGAGAGAAAAAGATAGTAAGACGAGAAAAGGGGTGGGCATGTGAGTAAGTACAGAGTCAGGGAGGGTGAGCAGCAGGAAGAATAAAAATGAATCAGGGAAAGAGGGGCACGGAGAGAATCAAAATAAAGAAAAGAGTGTGTGTGTGTGTGTGTGTGTGTGTGTGTGTGTGTGTGTGTGTGTGTGTGTGTGTGTGTGTGTGTGTGTGTGTGCATGGTAATAATATTAATAATGGAATTAATGTGTGTAATGTGTGTATTAATGCGTGTGTGGGTGTGTGTGTGTGGGTGTGTGTGTGGGTGTGTGTGTGTGGGTGTGTGTGTGTGGGTGTGTGTGTGGGTGTGTGTGTGGGTGTGTGTGTGTGTGCGCGTGGGTGTGTGTGTGTGTGTGGTGTGTGTGTGGGTGTGTGTGTGTGTGTGGGTGTTGGCTGGTGAGAAAGAGAGAGGGTGTTTCTATGTCTGTGCACATCTGTGTGTGTGTGTGTGTATATGCGTATGAGTGCACATGTGTGTGTGTGTGACAGAGAGAAGGGGGAGATGGGTATGGAATTAACCATGTCCCAGGTGATTCCCAGTGCAAGGTGGAAATAAGTTTATACAGACAGTCTGGCTCCTGGAGTCTCCTGTTAATACCATCAGGAGAGGAGGAGGAAGGGAGGAGAGGAGGATGAAGGGAGGAGAGGAGGAGGAAGGGAGGAGAGGAGGAGGAAGGGAGGAGAGGAGGAGGAAGGGAGGAGAGGAGGAAGCGGAGAGGAGGAGGAGAGGAAGGCAAGAACAGTAAAAGACAAATAACCCTGTGCCACTCCACATGCAGGTGCACACCGCCGGGGCTTCTAGGAAAAAAGGAGAGGATTTTTCAATGTCAAGGCCCAGTAAATATTCAACCCATTCTGACATTAATGTGTGTCTTCTGCAATACAGATTCAGAGAGAGAGAGAGAGAGAGAGAGAGAGAGAGAGAGAGAGAGAGAGAGAGAGAGAGAGAGAGAGAGAGAGAGAGAGAGAGAGAGAGACAGCACTAAAGATGAGATACCTTTAAAGCTGTAAACAGTGCTTGGACCTTTGAGGGAATGGACAATGATAACATGACAGTTTTTGACTATTCAAAAAAACACAGTGCAGAAACTAATTTTACATAATGTAACATCCACCTCCGTGCTGAACTACAAAGCGCTGGACAATAGGTCATGGGTTTGCATCCCATGGGGGGATGGACACTGATTAGATAGAGATTAGAGAGTGAGTGATGGTGTAGTACAAGAGAGTGAGTGTCATGGGTGAAGGTGCAAAAAGTAGTCCAACAGCAGTCCCAGTAGTTCTGTGTGAAGGTGCAAAAGAGGAGTAGTCCAAAAGTAGTCCTCCTTTAGTTATGTGTGCATGGTAAGGTGCCCAAGAGAGTGAGTGTCATGGTGAAGGTGCAAAAAGTAGTCCAACATTAGTCCAACAGTGCAACAGTGCAATAATAAGGTCTAGACACCAGCATAAATAATATGGAGAAATAGGGGAGTAAAGTATAATGTAGACAAGGTAATATAAAAAACTATGTCAGTGCAAGAACAGGTTGAGGTAATAGGGTTACAGCCATTCAGTATTGTAGCAGAAGCCATTGATCATGTGTGCCAATAGAGCATGAAAACAGTGTAGCAGGAAAACAGAAGTAAAAAACATTAGGCTGTGTACAATAGTAAAACAGTAGTAAAACAGTAGTAAAGGTAGTCAGTCAGTACTCAAACATGAAGAGGGTGGAGAGGCAGACAGACTATGCAGAGAAGTCTATCTCTCCTCTTCCCTTTAGTGAAGCATTGAACAGTTCAATGGTCCTGGGGACAAATGACTTCCTCAGCCTTCAGTTGTGCATGGCAGTGAGCCAAGTCTCCAGCTGATCAAGCTCTTTTTTGCTTTTAATAGTGCTGTAGAGTGGATGGCATTCATTGTCCAAGATGTTGATCAGTTTGTTCAGGGTCCTTTTGTCAGATATTGAAGTGATGCACTCCAGTTCAGCTCCCACTACAGAACCAGCCTTCCTTACCAGCCTGTCAAGTCGCCCAGCATCCTTCTTCTTTGTGCTTCCTCCCCAGCATACCACTGCATAGAAGAGGACGCTGGCCACAACAGACTGGTAGAACATCCTGAGGAGCTTGCTGCACACATTGAAGGACCGCAGCCTCCTCAGGAAGTACAGCCTGCTCTGCCCTTTCTTGTAGAGTGCGTCAGTGTTGGCTGACCAGTCCAGTTTATTGTCCAGGTGGAGACCCAGATACTTGTAGGTGCTTACCACCTCCACATTGACCCCATCAATGGAGACTGGTAGCAGAGCGGGCTTAGACCTGCGGAAATCCATCACCATCTCCTTGGTCTTTGAAGTGTTGAGTTGAAGGTGATTGAGTTTGCACCATTGCACAAAGTCCTCCACCAGGCTCCTGTACTCCTCCTCTTGCTCGTCCCTGATACACCCCACAATTGCAGTATCGTCAGAAAACTTCTACATGTGGCATGACTCGGTGTTGTAGCAGAAGTCAGATGTGTACAGGGTGAACAGGACTGGAGAGAGCACAGTTCCCTGTGGCGCTCCGGTGCTGCTGATCACAGTGTCAGAGAGACAGTTCTTCAGTCTGACAAACTGTGGTCGCTCGGTCAGGTAGTCTGTAATCCAGGTTACCAGGTGAGCGTCCACACCCATCTGCAAGAGCTTGTCTCCCAGTCTGAGGGGTTGGATGGTGGTAAAAGCACTTGAGAAATCAAAGAACATGATTCTCACAGCACTTTTCCCCTTGTCTAGGTGAGAATGTGTCCTGTGTAGAAGATAAGTGATGGCATTAAAAGTGTACCTTTCCTGTCCTGTGGGTAACTGTGAACTTAAAAGTAATTAATGAATGTAAATAGCCGCTCCCTGTCCTGTTTATAGAGGAATGAGGAGAGGAGGGAATTCCCTCGGCTGTGGTGTAAAGGCACAGTTTGTTCAGGGGGCAAGTGGAGCGCTGAGAACATCAGAGGGGGGATGGCCTGCTTCCAAGACAGTCCCCTCCTCTCTCCCTCCCTCCCCCTCTCTTTCTCTCTCCCTCTCTCTCTCTACTCCTCTCTCTCTCTCTCTTGTACTTCTTTCCCTCCATGTGCTGTTCCCTCTCTGCCCTTGTTCCATCGGGGTCACCAGAGGTCAAAGGGGTCAAGGGAACTCTCTTAAGGAGCGCTCGAGGCGGGGGCCCGCTGGAATGTTGAAGCGCTTCCAGTTCTTGCTGAGACAAGGGGGAGCCCGGTCATGATGGAGGTACTCCATCCGCCTCCGCATCCATGAGTGTACTTTTGGGCCCAGGGGTCCTCGACACACATGCGTATGTGTGTGTGTATGTGTGTGTGTGTGTGTGTGTGTGTGTGTGTGTGTGTGTGTGTGTGTGTGTGTGTGTGTGCATCTGTGTACTTATTATGTGTGTGTCTGTGTACTGTAGCTATCATTGTCCTAAATAGCTGTATTCTTCCTTGATGCCTTTGTGCCATAGGACCAGGGGAGAGGAATCTTCAGCTGTGCAGGTGTGTTAATCTCAAGTGTACTAATCTGTGCTGGTGATCCTTGACAGAACATACAAAATCAAACAGGAGACAGGAAGGTGCAGTTCAGCACAGTGAGGAAGTGTATGAGATGAAGTCCTTTATAGCCTCGTTTCCATTGGGGGTAAATTTAGAAAATTACAGACTACGCCCTCTCACTTGGCCTTCTCAGCCGTCGTGTCTCCATTAGAAAAAGGGACCCTAGCGGGATTTACCAGACTCCGAAGGAAACGTGATCATTCCAAATGTTTCGCATGACACAGAGGGGAGGCAAGAGCAGCTCCGGTGATTTAGTGGAGTTGATGCTCGAAGGTTAGTCAGACATTGCTGAAATTACACTAAGTCACAATCCTCTATGCTGATGTTGCAAAAACACCTTAATACAATCTATGAGAATTTGTGATTAATGCTCGGATATAACGAGATAATGGAGTTTACTCGAAATGACAGCGAGAAGCCTGCCTTATGTTGGCGCCAATGTAACTCAATGTAGCTTAATTTAGCATCTCACCATTTGGCCAACATCACAATAATATTCTACTACTCGATTTTATGAGTAAGTGAATGTTTTAGATAGGCTCAGTCCTTTGAGGCAAGTCCCTCCACTTGGCGGCCATATTGTAACGCTTTTTGGGCACTTATCGGGCATCTATTTCAGCAGAAATGCGTATGCGCAAGGCTTCACGACACCAACCTTGCTCCAGCGGCGAGATCACAACACATGACTGGCACATTGTATTCATAACACACCACATGATTGGCACAATGTATTCACATGTCGACTTTTTTGCCGCGGAAGGAGCGGGATATGTGTAGACAACTGCCATATTGGCGTTGACAAACTAACCCCATGCATTTCTGTGGATGATTTTTTGAGTGCTGTGTCTCCTCATTAGAAAGTCTCTGGCTCAGTTAGCCGAAGGTTATAAAAACGCCGTCTACCAGTTTAGTAGCTTTATCAAAACGTCAACAAGTTAATTTGTTGATCCCCCTTACGGTGTCTTGTAGTCAAGGATGGTAATAACGGCGACAACTTTTAGACTCACGTAATTGTGATCTAACAAAAACGCTAATTCTGTTTCTTAATTGTATTCTAACAACAATTAAAAACGTTTGATGTTAATCAAATAAGGTGATGGAGACTAGTTAGTTTCTCTCATGAAGCTCACATGTAGCCTATGTTTCTGTAGACTACGTTTTAGTCATATCCAATCAGCATCGAGGACTTTTTCGTGACCAAAAAAAGTACCTATCCCTGGCCCTGAAAAAGCCTTGAAAAAAGCCCTTAGGGGCGTGTTCTGTGAAGGAAGACATGCCCAAACAGGTAAATTCACCAGGTAAATTCATTGGTGGAAACGGCCCTTATATCTGACAAATACTTTTATTTGGGGGCATACAGTGGGTATGCTTCTGCTGTATTTTTTATCTCTTACTCTCTACCGTGTACTGGTGTTGTTATTGTCACTGTATTGTTATTGTTGTTGTTTACCCTACCATGGGGCCTGAGAGAAACACAATTTCAAGCCTCTATATGTCTTGTACATTGATTTTTTGACTTTGTTTTTTCCAAGGACAGGCCCTGAACCGTAACTTCTGTGAACCACCTAAACTGCCTTGCCTATCTCTACATCCTCAGTGGTCTCTATGGGCCTGTGGGGAGGCCTAGGAACAGGCTGTACATGGGTAACTTTTCTGCACATGCAAAACCCTGCATCATGACATTGGGAGTTGCTCTGGCAGGATTGGGTTTCTCAACTTTGCTCCCTAGACAGCGGGCCTGATAAACACTCTTGTTCTGTACCGGCGCCCACTCCCACCCTGGGAAGTCCCCCGAAAGCTCCCTGCCTGAGCCCCCAGCACCCTGGCCCCCTTTTTCCCCAGAGAGAAAAGTGTTGAGAACCATCAAGAAGGGTGTAGCCACCCAGAGATGGAGAGAGAGAGAAGGAGAGAGAGAGAGAGAGAGAGAGAGAGAGAGAGAGAGGCAGAGAGAGAAACATGGACAGAGAGAAAGAAAAAGAGAGAGAGAATGCCTGATTCAACAATTAGAGCATAACTTCACACCATTTAGTCCTGATAAGAGAGAAAGAAATGGATTGCATGCTTCAGGCGATCCTTTATCTCGCCAGGGCCGGATGCCCTGAAATCTAGCCCTTTGGAATGGATTCTCTGTCTCTCTTTCTCTCTCTCTTTTATACAAGCCGGGTGTTTACATATTGTATAATAAGCTGATTTTCCCATAGTGCTAATGCTGATATGATGACGGAGGTCTGGGGGTGTAAAGTGTGTGTGTTGGGTGGGGTGACAGAGATGATGGTGGATGGGGTGCAGGTTGAGGTTGCGGTTGCAGTTGAGGGTGGGTGCTGTTGGGGTCTTACCTTTCCCACGCCTGCGTGTGCATGGCCCATCTTCACAACCACGGGGAGTGTCGGCGTGGGTTGCTGGAGAGTCGGGAAAAACACAGAGAGAAGACGGTGTTAACTACTCATAGGCAGCATGCACACACACACGCACACACACACACACACACACACACACACACACGGACTGGCCACAGTATGCTGGGAAGCCTTCTTCCCGTGTTTGTAGCTGTGGTTACGACCCTATGAACTCACTTTGGTTTGAGAATGAGTGGGAGATTTACAGACCTCTTAACTGTACAGTACAGTACAGTACAGTACAGTACAGTACAGTGAGTAACATGGGCGTACGATAGGCTGTTACAAAAACCCACCCAACAACTGAATTAGGAAAAGAAAACATTTGTCTATTTGAGAACCATTTGAATCACGTGTCAATAGAACTCAACAGAACTTTATTTGGTCTGAGGAAACAACCGAGGGGCGTTTTGAAGCTGACTGACGTCGGAACCTTGAGGGCTCTCTTGGGAGAGCATGGGGGAATTCTGGGAAAATGATGAAACGGGGCCTAACCATGGCCTATTGACCACAAGGATAGGCTTTGGCCCACTCAACTCCATGGTTTCCCAACCTCACACGCATTTGCAAACGACGCTGAACATCAACAGATGACATCAAATGTTCCTTGAAACAAACTCGCCACCCTCTACACCCATCTCTGATCAATGATCTGACTTTGTCGTCAGTCTGAGTGCTAAGCCAGAGAGGTTTTCGAGAGGATAAGTAAAACACAGTCGGAAACCTAATTTTTCATTTCTATTTTAGGCCTCGGAAACAACCAAAGACCGTCTCTCTCTTGAAACCATGCAGTACAGCAACCAGCCCAGTGGCATCTTGTTGCAATTAATGAAGACCCCGGAGAGGGAACTCAAAGGAACCAACTATTACTCATTGAGGGAAATGTTTGCACTATCAAACCTCCATCAAACTAACACTAACTAAGGATCATTTACGCTCAGTGTTAAATATGGACACGCATGTGGACAGAGATTTCTATCCATATTTTGTGTTCAATTCATCCATCTTTTCGTCCATGTTCTATGAGCTTACTGATAGACATGAAACTGATCAAAGTTTGAAATGGACAAATCTATAAAACCGATTGCCAAGTGAATGATGTCTCATTCCAAAGATCACCACTCTGAACAGAAATACAATGCAGGAAAAGTGAAATCAAAATGCTACGTTTATGTAAGTTAACTGCTATAGAATTTATTCCTAAACAAGTTGGCCTAGCTTTAAAATCATGCCCCCAGAGTGTAGCACTGAATCTGTTTGGTTGCTCTAGCTGTTTGCTGTAGCAACTCGAGCTAGGTTAGGAAGCATCGATTTTTTTTGTACCGACAGTACTCGTGACCTCGAGAAACACAGAGATCTATGTGAAAAATCGCCAGAGTTTTCCTTTAAGGTCTGTTTGAAGGTTGGTTGATACTTGGTTATCGGCCCACTTTCTCTTAAGTGTCGGTAGGTAATTAATTGATAAGGACAGCATACTTCTTAAAAGCATTGTTTCAACATGTACTTTGGGTTAGGGTTAATTTTAAGATTATGATTTGTAATGCAGAACATCATGAACTACTTCAATTAGATTAGATAATACTTTATTTTCACTTATCGCACAGAAATATGTCTGGCATTTACATACTTCAACAATGATTCACAATAGCTTGTGTCATCATACAAAGTACATGTAGAGGAATATTTACAGCATAAAAGACCATCTAAAACATAAGACATGACAGCATCAAAGAACATGTGACCTGATCTGACAAAATGAGTCACAAGCTGCACATTCTAATTTTGAGATACAGGATGATTACTTCAAAAATCACTGAAAATATAGATTTTAGTTTTTTAGTGTTTTCATAGTCAAGACAAGAATGTAAAGTTACAAAAACTATTATTCAAGTGGGCAAATCCTACCTGTAACCTGTAACTTCAAACACAATTTTCTCAGTTTTTTAATTGGAAAAAGATGGTGGGAGGCCATAATTCAAAATGCTGTATGCTGTAAAAATTCAAGATATGACTTTGACCAGGAGATCGTTTTAAAGCTCATGGTGTCCTCTGTCCATTGATACCAAAATCTCAATTTTGAATTTTGGGTCACTGTGACTCATTTTTGCCAGATCAGGTCACATAACATAAAAGGACATCTGCGGGCAGAGAGGTATTTGAATGGTTGCACAGTCCATGTGTAAGTGTGAGTAAGTGTGAGTACGTGTGAGGAGGAGGCCTAATCAAAATCTATTTGTTTGGGGGACTTAATCTTGTTGAGAAGACACTCCATTACTTCCATACAGTCTGCTAAACTAAGAACGCTTACTATAAAGTGATTCCACTCAGTAATTGCTCTGTGCTACAAACCTGAGCCTTAACAACTCATTTAGTATCTTAAGATGTGCTTGTGGGACTCATACATAAGGGGAGTTTTGAACATTCTAATGAAAGAATTTAAACAACTTAAGCAATAAGCCCCGAGAGGCCGTACAGTAGGTTACACTGATTCTACAACAGCTAAGGAGCGTTGTTCGGCACAACGCGCCAGCGGACTATAAATACCTGGCAAAGTTTCATAAAGTAAAGGCACAGCAACTACAAATATAACAAGTTATTCTAGTTATAACTGGTTATTCTAGATAATCATTCTTCTGCCAAGAAATTTATTTCATCTATCTGAATGGTTGCCAAGCAACGTTGAGACGCAGCTACTTTAACTTTTGTATCAAGTTATGCGCAGTAATTTAGAACAAAATGCAGTCAAGGTGTATGTTTATGCTGCATTTTACAATGGCATCGAACGTGATTCAGCAAATCACAATCAAGGACCGGAACTATCAGTTTTAGAAAATAAGATTCTAACATTCCGCAGTATATTCAATGGATCAAAGTATTTTTTAGAATTAATCAAGATTCCAATTACACCAGTGAGATGGTACCTACTGAAAAGGGTCAATTTGAACACTTTCCCCTTTGGGTGGTAACACGACGATGGGTTTTTGGGAAGGGCAGCCTAGATAATCAAAGAGGAGTGAGCAGTGTAGCGAGCCAGCATCTTATCTCTGTTCTCCGTCTTCCCTCACACACTTCAGAGGCAGAAGTCAGTCTTTGGAGAGCTGACAACCACACCCCTGGCAATTCTGGCATGGTCTACTTTCTTCCACCAGTTATCAGTTTAGATGGAATGCAGGGTGTCACCGAAGAATGACTTTGATTTGTGTTTTGTAACTCCCTCCTATGTCTAATTGTCATTATGCAACCCATCCTTGGCTTAGTCAGGTCATGGTCTGGCTGGTCATCCTCATATAGTTTGTATGGGTTGAGGTCATGAGGGATCGTGTCCTCTAGTCTGGCCTCCGCCTGCCTACGTACTTCCGCTCAATTTCTTTTCCCTACAGTACTCCGTCTGGAATAGCTCCCGTTCACTTTGTTTACTTCGGCAACTTGTCTCCGAACCAACCAGCGAACAGAGGGCGTTCCTGAGAGCGATTACGTTTAAGTTGCAAGTCTATCGTTATCGTTGTGTCCCCCGTGGTTAACATATGTCATTACCAAACGTTAGTGATTAAACTCCAATGATTTCAAACTTCAGACAAGCGTCCACCAACCAGGAAATAAACGTTTGCCAATGGATCTAGGCCAGACTCTCTGCAAAGTCAGTATCCAGGCTACGTGTCCTCAACCCATACAAACTATGATGACAAGACTGATGACCGATCAAAGAATGGGAACTGTCAGAAATAGCAAGTGCACATGAATACAAACACAAACACACACACACACACACACAAGTGTGTCCTGTAAACTAAACTTCTCTCAAAAACTTGACAGATCAACTCAGATCAGCTAAGATAAGTTCATGGACAGCAGAAGTTAAACCAAATGGCAAATGGCTCATACACACACACACACACACACACACACACACACACACACACACACATGCACACACACACACATACACACACACACACACACACACACACACACACACACACACACACACACACACACAGAAGAAGAAACCACACCAAATGGCTACCATGGAAGCAAAACCGTAGTACAGATCACAAGATTAAATGTACGGTACTCGTGTACAACCACCAAAACAAACAAACAAACGAGCAGAAAAGGATGGAGAACTGTTTGCTTGACTCATGGTGCACATGGGCCCTCCATGTGATAGTGTTCCCATGTGTGCACAACAGAGAGAGAGAGAGAGAGAGAGAGAGAGAAGAGAAAGATACACAGACAGAAAAAGAGAGACAAACAGAAATGGAGAGAGACAGAGACAGAAAGAGAGACAGACAGACAGAAAAGAGAGAGAGAGAGAGAGAGACAGAAGAGAGAGAGAGAGACAGACAGAGATAGTGAGAGAGAGAAAGAAAGAGAAAGAGAGAGAGAGAGTGAGAGAGAGAGAGCAGGGGGATGAGACAACACCAGTAAAGGGTGGTGGTGATCCCGGCATGCCGACCACAAGCGGGAATTCCCTGCGGCAGACCTGTCTAATGTGTAACAGGGCGGCACCAGGACTGCCGTTTTGTACCCACTCCTGTGGCCTGGCCAGTGATCACCACCAAGCAGGCATTCCCTTTTCACGTGCACAGCCATGCCAGCTGTTCCCCTCCTGCCTGATGGAAAAAAAGCCCACATCCTTGGCACAGGGGCGACAGTGTTTGTGTGTGTAGGTGTGTGTATGTATGTGTGTGTGTGGGTTCTCGACCGAGACTGTGTACTGGGAACAAACACAGTGAAGAGCAGAGGAAGAGGATGGTCTGGGAACACCGTCAGTATCGGATCCCACAGGTCTTTGGACAGTCGCCGCATCAGGAAGCAGAACACAGACATACAGACATGTGGATCCAGGACACAAAACTGACCGACTGACTCACGCTTCAGTCAAAACACACTGACCACTTACGCTAAGAACACACACACACACACACACACACAGACACACATAGACACACACAGACACACACAGACACACATACACAGACACATTAAGAGTAGATATTACGTAGTGAACGATATTTGACTTTGTGGGCAACAGCAACAGCAGACAGTGACTATTATGTGTCCATACATTCCTGAGGTGAACTATGAAATTACTCATACATTATGTCTACTAAAACAAGATCAGTACTTTGGACTGGTCATTGCCCATACACACACACACACACACACACACACACACACACACACACACACTACAATGCCTGTACCAGATGTTTTGGAAAGCTTAACCCCTAAAGTTGACATTAGATGTGTGTAAATTTTAACACTCACCCTATAAGCTTGTGTTCTTTGTATACGCATTGGCATTTTTGTCTGACCAGTAATGAAGGAATACTCTGTGTGGTTATGTAATGGATACTACATAATAAAAAAGGCAATTATGTGTGCACTGGCTTCGGGTTTGAGAGTCGGGTTTACAATGGATTTTCCGTCATTTACAGTAAGCTGCCAGACGGGTAGACATGGCAAATATGACACATTGTGAAAATACTTGGGGAAACCCTTTAATAGAAAATACATGTGTGTGTGTGTGTGTGTGTGTGTGTCTGTCTGTCTATGTGTGTGTGTGTGTGTGTGTGTGTGTGTGTGTGTGTGTGCGCAAGCAAGCAGGACAGACATGAGGATTGTTCAGACGACAGGAGTGTGTGAGTCATGAGCCAGTAACCTCAAAACACCTTCATGCGACATTCCAAGCCTTTGAATAAAAGAGTGGACCGCAGAGGCATACGGTAGAGACGTTACACAAATAGGTAAGGCACTTTCATATTTCCAGCTACTTGAAAAATTCCTGCTCCTGTTTTTTACCCTTCCATGCTCCAGTCCTAAACGTGGGGATAACTGGAAATGAGAAGCGTAAAGCCACGCACATCCTAGGCCAAAGTTGGATAGTTCCAGTATGAAAGTATCACAAGACTTCTGAGGTAGAGTAACAAGTTCGAAACGTCACACAATGACAAAAAAAGATTATGAATGGGAGCTATCTGGTGTGTGAATCTCTTTTCCTCTTGTGATAACTGAAAATAACCACTGACTCGCATCAAAGCATCAGTCAAAAGAGTCACCAGCCAGCTTTAGGTTAATAGCACTTCCATCCACTGATTGAACTCCTGACATATCTGCAAAAACTTAAAATATGAAGGCTGCAATTCAAGAACACTATGTAGTGCTTACAGCCCAATATTTTCTTGAAGCTATATCATGAGAAACATGTTTTATGTCTCTGAAACCGGTCATTGGTTTTTAGGTCGCACACACACACACACACACACACACACACACACACACACAACCCACAGCAAGGCAGGGAATCCTGATTGATGTTCCTGACATTCCACTTAACTCTATTCATGGGGAGGTACGGTGGCTGAGAAGGGACAAATGGCACATCCATCCATCCACCCCATATAGGGCTTCTCTTTAGCGGGCCACATCAAAGCCCTGCGCGGCGGCCCAATGAGTTTGACAGACGGAGGGGAGCAAGGGGACCATGACCCACACGGGTTTTGGAAAGGGTCCCCTGGCGTCGGGACCGAATGGAGGCCCGTCCACATGAAACGGACTTGTGGAGGCCACAGCGGTCCAGGATAGGAGGGTTTGCTTGGAGCGAAATCACTGGGTGGGTTACTCATTTGAAACCACCTGCTTGAGGCCTGAATGAAATTAGGCCATCAGGACCAATATACAGTATACATATTTATTTTAAAAAATCTACTTTTATCCAAAGGTTATTAGTTTTTTGCGTGTTTGACTGCAAATTCATCTACTAAAATAGAAATGTATCTTTAAAGTAGATATTGCACACCTCTTACATCATCCAAGATTCTCCGTCGTTACTTTGATACATACTACCAAGAGGCACCATAGAAAAAAAAAGTCTGATTCCAAAAGTAGCCGACAGTAGGTAAGTGGTTTCTCATCTGTTTTAGATAAATGTATAAAGTAATTTATTGGATCAGCTGCAACGCCTCTCCATTCAACTCAAAATGAGCTGCCTTAGGATGGAAATCTTCCAGCGGCAAAAATAACTCTAGGCTGCTTATTTATTATCCTGTTTCTTCCCCCCTGAAATCCTGTGCCTGCACCTTGTCGACCACACACAGTTGGCAAGCAGATGCCCTAATACCTCATTCAGACATCTAGTGATTTGCCTGTCACACATCGCAAGGTCCCTCAAAGGAGGACATTAGTTTCATGGTGTCAACGTATATATTTGGCCTGTAATCACCTAAACTTCATTAACATTCTATGGTGTCACCCACGTGTCTTCCTGTGTGAATGTAGCTTACTGTAAGACTGACATTCAGAAAACGCACATATACACACACACACACACACACACACACACACACACACACACACACACACACACACACACACACACACACACACACACACACACACACACACTTAAGAATAAAATACTATGTGATATGAGGAGGACAAGAATGACTGCAAATTCATTGCCATTTTCTCTACCCATCATTACGACTCGAGTTGAACTGCAAGCCTTAATTCCCAGCAATGGGAAAGGTTTGGTAGACCAGTCTCTCTCGGCCAGACATGAATTTGTCACACTGGGCAAACAATGAACATTTGCGAACATCTTGTTGAAATTTGCCATTGTTATTTGAGTTACGTGTCAACAAAATATCTATCTTCTAACAGACTGAGACTAAATAGGATGTAAATGTTTACAGATTTGTTACGGTGGAGGTCAGTTAGTCTGCTGTGTTGCACTGACCATTTCTTGTTGCGGAAACATCTTATTTTCTATCTTTTTTTTATGTTGCATGTGATTCCATCCCTTCCACCCATTGGACTTGCATAGCTGGATAATGATTGAGAGTGGCTGTGTATCTGTCAGCAGTGATGACTGGAGGAAACCCTGGCAGAGGAAGCGGCAGACCAAATGATAGGTTGGACCCCGAACTCTGGTGCCATGTCTGCACAGTGGCGGCTTCAGACAGTGAGTCTGCAAACTTAACTTTAGAAATGTGTGTGGATCCAACAGAGGGAGGGAGAGTGGGGGTGGGGATGTTTTTTTTTAATCTTTTTCTTCTTTTCACTGTTTTTTTCTTCAGTGAAGACGAATTAAGAGGGAAAAGAAAAGGTCATATACATAATCAATCTGATTTGTGTATATTATCTGTTACGCCCACAGAGAGCCTTTTCTAAAGGTTTCACTTCTACAAAACCTCATACAATTTGTTAAGATTGATGATTGCTGATGAAAGGGCCATTATAAGGAAAAGGTTCAACAGAGACCTGTTTGCCAACACAAATGATCAAAGCTTCCAACCCAACAGGCTGAAAATGAGTGTTATAAAGGTGAGGATTCTTAATTTAGGCAAGTACTGTAATGTCTTCAAGGGCTCTCCATAGAGGCAAATAAAGAATCTTTGGGTTGTAAAACTGTATGGCGATATTTTAGTGGGAAAAGCATCCTTTTAAATGATGACAACACAATCTCGTATTAGAACACACTTGCAGAACTTGACACAACCCAGAAGGGACACTATATGACACCACAAGTGCTACCCACTCATATTTCCACTGTAAATGTCATTTTATGAAGGCTGTGTCATGTACCTCCTAATACGAACTTGTAAACGTCATAGTTTCGCAATCCAGTGTATGCTAAAACATTGTATTACAATCAATTCAAAGGAGAATGTCGGGCAGGAAAAACAGTGTCACACATAGAGTGTTGATCATATCAACCATTTGCAAGCCATCCCACGTAGGGGACACGTAGAGGTGAGGGCTCTACATGAACTGACATCACAATGAGACAGTGTTTCCATCGACGACCAGACACAATGTTCAGAACGTTTAATGGCCGTCTTCTGCTCCCAGCCACCACAGTCTGTGTCTCTGGCGTTTCATTGTGTCACATCAAAAAAACTTTTACAGAAGCCTAATGGGCTTGGGGGTAATTATCGTCAGGGAATTTGGGTTGGTCTGGCTTCCATTACGATCCGTCCAAGTTGGGCCCCCTTTTTCAATGAAGGAAACAGCTGGCGGGGATAAAGAACAGTGTCTATTAACAAGAGGGTAAGTTTCCAGAGTGGAAGTTTTCCCTGCAAATCCACCACGGCATGCCTCTCTGGTGAAGAGGCTCTATCAAGTGGAAGACCACGTAGGAGTTGGGTACCTAAGGCTGTCTTGAGCTGGTTAGCGGTCAAAGTTCTGAGATCCAAGGAGATTAGCAGAGCAGTAAAGGACCACTGTCAGAGATGAAACATATTTACTTCATTAAAAACTACAACCCACATCCTCTTTGTGCAGTAGACAGTTTCTTCATCGTTGCACTCCACATGTCTTCCGTTGTTGTGTACACAACCACACACAACATCAGCCCATCATTTGGTCTACCATAGTTTTTGCCACTGAATTTAAAATGACACCAAATGACACACAACTTCATTTCTCTGTTCGGAAAGCAGGCTAGGGACATCGGTCTGATTCCCACAAGCACACATACACCTTTGTACAAACTAATTGACTTAATTTACTTTTTCAGGTCATTACTGAGCTGTGGTATCTTCATTTGCTTCTTTTGTTACACTGTAAGTCACTTTAGATAAAAGCACCTGCTAAATATAAATGGTCATTATTTACTATTAATAGTGACAGCAATCAATATTATTTTATTTATTTTTTCTGTTAAATGATCTGTGTCTTGGTTTGATCTTGCTCTGATCTTATGATCTTGCTATGAGTTTTGAGGGAGCAGGTGGCTTACCGATTAAATGCAACATCAGTAGGTCTGACTGCTAAAGTCGGAGTCAATGTCTCTGCGGCTGCCACCTGCCTCCCCTCACTTCTTAAGTGTATGACCAGACAGAACTCTCTAGCATGTCTACATTTCAGCTCTACTTCCTGTGTGTGGATGTGTGTGTGTCTCTGAGAGTGTAAGAGTGTGTGTGTGTGTGTATATTTCAGTACTTCACTGTGGCCCCTTTGCTACTTTACTAACTGGCATGCAATAAGGGACCTTGGAGCAGAAGGCCAGATCCGTTTGTCATCTTGATTTGCACCATCACGAAACATACTGTCGTAACTAGGCAGATAGCATCTAACTCTTGAAAGGTAACTACAGTATGTTTCCAATGTTCCTCGAGCATTGGCCATGCACATTCCTGTGACTGTGTATAAAACACAAGGCACGACATAGCCTACATTATGACAAGCCAGAGTGGTCTTGGTTTAGTACGGATCCAGTACACCTACACCATAGCTGGGCCTGTTCCGTTCACGCATCTGATGCTCTCTGGCGAGGTCCTAGAGTACGTTTCATGATAACTGTTAGGGGGGGAGGGGGTATTGCGTTCTTACACCTAGTAGAATGATGTGATACCGGGGAAATGGGGCCTGTGGGGATCCGATTCTGGCTGGTGCTGTCTGGAGATGTTGTTAAAAACACAAAGATGTCCATAAATCCCGACGACGAGTTGGAACGAGGTGTAAAAAATGAGCGAAGGGGGAAAACACAGGCACTTAAGGCGTGTAAAAGGCACACTTACCCACACCCCCACACACACACACACACACACACACACACACACACACACACACACACACATACACACACAGACACACACACACACACACACAAGTGCTGGCAACTAACAAGGCTCTGAAAAAGTAACACACATGGCCAGTGAAAGTGAAATATTTTGACTGACACTCCTTGCTTGGATTTATGTGCAACCACTGAAATGAGATAAGATATGCGAGAGAGAGAGAGAAAGAGAGAGAGAGAGAGAGAGAGAGAGAGTAATGTTGGGAGCTTGCAAGAGCAGGTGTTCCATGATTTTGTTAACAACCTAATAAGGCAGACAGTGAAATATATTTCTGCAGAGTTTGCAAACATGTCCAAGACATAGCAGCTGAAAACTAAGATTAAGAGAATACGTGTAGTGGAACAGTGACTTAAATTCACTGATAGTATATTAATTAGACTATACCAATTTAGATAATTAAAGGATTCATCAAAAACAAGAAGCTACATCCAGCATAGCATCCAATGAAATTTTTATTTTTTTTATTTTACTAGCCAGACCCCAAAATGCTGGTGTAGATCAACACTTCAGTTACTGCATGTGCATGTTAAAACAATTACATATGAATTATTTGCTTTAGTCAATTCAATGCTGTGCAGGAAAAATGTCAAATGCCATATGTGAAAACTTGCTTGTCATTCAGCTGTCAAGAAATTATATCTAGGAAACTAACTCTCACGCCAGGCGTCAGCAAGGGATCTGTTAGTAAAAATGTTCCAGTGCTTATGATGGACAGACATTTCGGACAAAAGACAAAATGACACCAACTGGCAACCGATATAGAAACAGACCTGAAACCTCCCGAGGCCCACCTCCACTACTCGTCTAGACAGTGGAGGCCCTCTTCCTCTCTCTGGAGAGAGGAGCGAGAGAGAGAGAGATGAAAACTGCTCAGGGATCCGACTGGTGGTGTGCCTGTCTCCGACTGCTTCCAATTAAGCCCAGGGTTTAGGGTTAAGAGGCACATTGGAGCAGCTGAAAGCGCTCAGGGAACAGCTGGATGGCAGAGCACTTCCCCTGCAATTTTTGCATAAGGCAGATGGGAACTCCTTCTCAACAGCTGGCCTCTGCGTCTTTGATCTTCCTCTCTCCCCACACGCGCATGTGGGGCATACACGGCGATGAGAGAGGACTTACCTGTGTCCCGAATGACCCACCCCAAAACAAGTGGCGGTAACCAAGGTTACAGGAACGACAGTAGCACTAGCAGTCAGTGGGGGGGTGCGCATGGTGCCCCTATTTAAGCAGGGGAGTAGGTGTGCAAGCATGTTATAGGCAGGTGGTTACCATGGTGAAGGAACAGGGCACTGTGATTCAGGAAATGGAAATTAGAGGAGTCTGGAGTCAGCCAGTTCTGACTTTGAAGTCGGGGTAGATCGCTTGCCCTGAGTTTAGTGGGAAGTGGGAATTCCAACTTTGAGTGGTGTTCCATTGTACTTTTTTCCCAGTAGGTCTGAATTTATGAGCTCCAAGTTTGTCTGGAATGAAACTGGGAGATTACAACTAGGAAATATCCAACTTCCGAGTTTTCCTGAATGCAGCATATGTATGGGCTTCTTCACTCTTTGGTATGAACAGAGTGTGCACACAGAACGAATAGATAGTGGACCATAAGGAGAAATTCATTACATCTGACAGATAGCTGGATAAAAATGTACTTACACTGCCCCTTGAAGTGCCTGAGGGCATCTTGGAAAATGTGCTCTTTCACAATGAACCTCAGAGCGCATGCTAAAAAGCACACTCACCACTCACAGAAGCATCTACAGTTCCATAAATGATGATCAAATGGTCAACTGCACACGTTGTGTCTATTTGGTATTTTCATGGTCATGGTATATTAGAAATAAATATAATTAGTCACTGGAGACACCAACCAGAATATTTTGATAATCAAATGATCAATTACACATATCATGAATTCAAGATAACAAAAGTAACACAAGTCATGGTCAGCTATAGTTACAAAACACTGGCAAACATGGAGAGCAGTCCTGAGTGAAACCATTCAGTATGTCAATAATGATTTATCAAAAAAACACCCATCCCTTTGTGGACGTAGAAGAGAGGTCACACACAACTTATGCTGGATGCATGGACTACTACAAACTCCAAACTCCAGGCCTATGGATTACACCAAGCAGTCAAAACAAAAGCCAATATGTCCAAACATTCCCAGAGGTTGCAGGAGGGCTCTGACACTCTCCAAAAACAACCCAACCAAAAAAACTGATTTGCACATGAAAACAGCACAGCACAGCAAAGACCTCTCTCGCTTTCTCTCTCTCTCTCTCTCTCTCTCTCTCTCTCTATTTCTTTCTCTCTGCAAAGTGGAGGGTCCCTGGGCTGAGAGAAGGAATCTCCCCAAAGTCAAAAAGCTCACATGTTCATGATCTGTCCATTGACTGTGTAATGCCCTCTCGTTTTGTTTTACTTTCACATTTCAACATTTATGTAGGCAATTTGCAAATTGCTTCTAATTACTTCTTCTCATATACTTTACAGAGACCACTGTTATAATTCAAACATTATTTACAATAGACCTCATTCCTGGATAGCATATACAAAATTGCTGTCTGACTTTTGTGCTTAATCTGTGGGAAACATACGTCTGGTAACATGAGACAAAAACAACCTGCCTACTGACCACTTATAGGACCTGTGAATAAATCACACATGCCTTAGGAGTAAAAATTACCTAATTTACAGAGGGGGCCTGGCATTCCTGAGCAGGCACTGTGTTTGTGTGACTGGAGTAAGCAGGAGGTTTTCCCTGTGGTTTGTCCATCTGACCTGACCTGAAACCTACCCCGTGGTGCAAAGCCCGGGCAAGCGGTCAACGGCATGCACATGAAAAAAAGAAAGAAAGGGATGAGCCAAAGAAAGCGAACGTGAGCTGACGACGAGGGAAGAGGGGATGCTTTCTTGTCTTTTTTTTTTTTTCCCTCCTCGTGTCGACCTCTGTGTGTCGCAACACCCCCGGTTGCGTTGGGGAGTGGTGAACGACGTGCTCACATGAAAGAGATCAGTCGGCCACAGTGGCAACGGTTGCTGGTCAGTTTCATCAGCTGCTGAGGGGCAGTTCAACCAGCAGTGATTAAATGCATTGATTACTATGACCGTGGCTTTGCTCTACTGGAATGACCCTTCTCTGCTCTGGAGCCATGTTAAACGACAACAACAAGAACAGCAAGAGAAACCAATGACGACGACAACATCAACAGGAACACAACAGGAGCAAAGACGAAATGCTATAAACATACTTTTTTTTTTTTATTTACATCTTCAAATAATGTCCTTTGAATTCCTATTTAAGAATGTACCACGGGTGCAGGAAGGGGGGATTCCCTCTGCCTGGTTGAAGACAGGAAAAGCCGAGACATGCAGGACATTGTCCTTCTGATTGAGTGAATAGGAGGAATTCCGACCACCCCTTGCATGAGTCATGACATCAGCCCTAAAAGTGTCTTTCATGTGATCCTCTATGATGGGTCACACCAGGTCATGTGATCCTCTACGAGGGGTCACACCTGGTATACCCCCGAAAGTGACGCATACGATCCACTGGCCCCTCAATTCCCTCAGCACTTGTTTACTTTGAGTCACCATAGGAACGGACTGAGAACAATGAGAGCCCACTCAACAGACACACAAGCACGTGCACACACACACACATCCACACACACACACACACTCCGTTATGAGGAAAAGTTGCTGTCTTCAAGGAAACTGAAACTGCCCCCACACAAATAGTAATCAATTACACAGTTCACAGCTAACAACTCTATCAAAGTTTTAATATGAAATAAGATAAGGTTAGACAAGATGAGAAATGCTTTCCCAAGGGAAATCAATTATCCCAAATATATACACTGTACCAAGAGACATAGGTTTGTTGTCAGTTAACTTTTCCATTATACTGTACATTTCATGTGTTTATATGGTTGGCTTGGAACTACTGAACTGTAAAGAAATGTATTTAAATAAATGAAATGACATGTTAACTGAATAGTGTCATTATGAGTAGGATCTGGGTAATGTCACAGTGATCTCATCATGACCTTTCATATAAAGAAGAATCCAACGTTCTCTGATATGTCTGAAGTGAGCGGACATATTGGCGAATATAACATTTCAGCCTCATCTGAAATTTTGGGTAGAGTCAGCACAAACTCTTCACTCAAAAAACGGCCTATAACAAAAAAAATAAAATAAATAAAACTCTGGAATTTTGGATTGCCAATATATTTCCATTCCGTCAGGGAGACTACTGTGCGCAAAGTTGGGCTGCTAGTCATTGTCCATGGGGATATGTGGCCACACACTAATTTGGGGCCTTTCTGACCACATGCTAAATGGGTGGACGTGAGGGACATGTGAGCTTTCGGAGAACGGAGGCGGAAGTGCCTTGGTCTCTCTCTCTCTCCCCTCATCACACTGTGGTGAGATATCCAGACGAATTTAGAACAAAAAGCGTTTGAAACTACGGTAGTGTATATTTGGGTCTGGTCTGAGGCCTAAAGGTCTGTTCTGGGAACGGGAGAATGCGCCTCTCTGAGCACGCTGTGTGTGAATGTGTGATTATGTGAATGATTACGAGAATCCAAACACGCAAAAGGCATAAAGCCATAAAAGTGACCGCGTGACCATATCACAGACTGCAATTTCTCCAAAGTTTTTATTACAGTGTATGGTATCTCCATCTCAACTGTGATATTATCAGTTACAACACAGAAGATACTGGAAACAGTAAAACAATAACAGAGATGGCTGGCAGACTGGCAGTACAAACACACACACACACACACACACACACACACACACACACACACACACACTGTTTTCTGTTTATCTACAGTGAAGGCCTTCAACTCAAATAAAAGTGTGGAGAGAAAACCCTGCATCACTCTGAAGTGTCTCTTTGATTGGTTCAGTCAAGGATGTTCAAAACTTAATAGGTATTTTCAGACATCATTTTTTTTCCGTTTGTGTGTGTGTGTGTGTGTGTGTGTAGTGTTAATTTCGTCAGATGAGACAAGAGGAAAAATGTTCGTCAACAACCTTTTTTTACATGACTAAGACGAGACGATGACGAGACTGCACTAATGTCCTGAAACACTGACTAAGACTATCTTAAGATGCATTATTGTTGACGAAAAAAGACGAGACTAAAATGTTTTGCATGAAATAAAAACTAAGATAAAATTTCTCTTCCATTTTCGTCTACCAAATGAGAAGACAGAATAGCTGTTACCTTTTCAAAATATTCCGAATGAGTTCATGGTTCATGCGCAGCAGCTTTCCTGTAGGCTAGTCTACATGCTGTTGCTGCAACCCTGTGGCTGCAGCAGGAAACTACATGGAACAAGAACACCGGAGATTTAGGAGTTAGGCTTTATGCCACAATGCTACATACCCAGAAGTTGAAGCTTCTCTCATACATATACAAATTAACATCCCCCAGAATGTCCATACGAAAATTTTCAGCAAGTAATGTCAACTATTTAACTAGTTACACTGATGATGCAAAGTTTGCTAGCAAGTAAGCTAATATGGAAAGTTCGCTATCAAGTTAGCTAAGATTGAGAGTTTGTGTTATGCTTGACATATCGCCATCTAGCGTGGCGGAGTAAAACATTCATACTTGGGTCCAAGACAGTGTTTCTCAAACTTTTTCAGATGAAGGACCACTTAACTAATCAATAAAAAAGAAACACACAGACCACCTAGCTAAAAAAAAAATAGACCTAGCAGTATATTAGCCTACACAATACTCACTGAACCACCTTGCTTATTGTCTTTGCACTTTGTTTAATTGTGTCAGAGGATTAATATGATTTAAACTGGCATATCTGACATAGACAGTGTTGTAGAACAGTTGGTTCAATATTGCAAACAACTCATCTATATTATATTTTACCACGTCTGCTCATGGACCACTTGGGATAGCTTATGGACCACCAGTGGTCCCCGGACCACACTTTGTGAAACACTGGTCTATGAAGATCATGACAGTGGTCCAGTCAAATCTTTTACTGTCTATGGCCAAATCCCAGCCGAGCTATAACTGTAGCTCGACTTACCTGTGCATGTACTGACTGACAAAAAAATCAGAATGAGTAATTATAACAGTCGAGTAGCCCTGTGGACACACAATATTGTTAGAAAATTGAGATGTGTGAAACACTATTTGACTGAAATGGTAATCAGAAATAATTTGTTATAAAAAAGACTAAAATGTTTTGACTAAAACTGACTGAGACTAAGATAGCTTTAGTTTTCTTTTGACTAAAACTAGACTATAAATGACGAGACTTTTAGTTGACTAAAACTTGACTAACAAAAATGATATTTGAATGACTAAATACGACAAAGACTTAAAAGGACATTTCGTCACAAGACTAAGACTAAGACTAAATAAAAAAATAGGTGACAAAATTAACACTATGTGTGTGTGTGTGTGTGTGTGTGTGTGTGTGTGTGAGTGTGTGTATGTGTGTGTGTGTGTGTGTGTGCGCATGTGTGGGCGTGTATGTCTGTGCATGTGTCTTTGTGTGTGGTGACTTCTGAATGGAGTGTCTGTTAATTCACCATGCCCAACATTTGAGGAAGTGTTGACGTCTCTCAGCCTCTCTAGCCTATCCTCCATTTGTCACACTGCGGCGTTTAAGACCGTGAGCAAGCATGACGGGGCAGGGGCAGGGTCTGGGGATGAGTCTGGGTTTCCGACACGACCAAAACACTGTTTAGTGACAGGGCTTGTCCTGGGTCACAGAGGTCAGGCCATAACCAACATGAATGGGCTACTGAGGGGAGATAAGGGGATGTAAGAGAACCAAGACAAACCTGCATGATCAGAATGAATGAAACATTCTGGCTTGTGTGTGTCAGATGAATAAACTACTAAATGTATAACAAAATCCAGAGGCCAGCTCCTCTCTTTGATTTGGACTCAATCTTAGAATAGTGTATTTAGAATAGCATTTGAAAAGCAGGACACTTTTTTATACATAGGTGTTCAGTTCGGTCTTATATTTGGTGTAGGCCCTGTTCGGATGTGACACTATGCTGTGAGACCATTTGGTATTTATAGCAGTCAAAGACAAGGGCACACTTTTTTTTACAAAGCATGTCAGTGCAGTGCCATACTTGTTGTATTTATGAGCTGTGTTTGGATGACTGTCAGAACTGTGGGGCAGGTTTGGATGCATCCAGACAGGGTTTGCCAGACAGCCATGTTCTCTCTCCTCCGTATACAGGTGTAGTGACAGAAATGACAAACTGGACCATTACCCAGGTGACCTGACACTGGAGGGTTTCCCTGTAAATATTACCCCACTTGTGCAGCGGCACTTCAGCAGCGGCCCACTGGTCGGGGCTCGAACCAGCAACCCTCCGGTTACAAGTCCAGAGTGCTAACCAGTGGGCCACGGCTGCCCAAAAGTCTGCCCAGTCTGTAGCTTTAGTGATAATATTCACTCAGAGCCATGTGAGAGTGTTTGACTCTGAGGAAGATGCGGTGCGTCGAAATGTTAGTCGCTCGCACCATTAAAGGGACACCAGGCAAGCCTGATGCTTTTTCTCTACAAAACTCCCCCTCGTTTGGTCTGAAGCTCTTTTCCTTTTCTTTGCGTCTTCTGTCAAGGGTTTTCGCTGCTTCTTCGCCGGCTCTGCCATTATACACACGTTTGCAACAATCTCTAGCGTTTCGTTAGCCTGCCTCTGTGCTGTAAACTGATCCTGCTTCGGTCGGCGGGTAGGATACACCGAACTTGCAAGTGGGATATTCTTCCTACAGGCAGTTGGGGCGGGCGAGAGAGCCTTCATTCGCCCCGTAATGAGTCATTTAACCATATACCGACTTACGAAGATGATTCATTAACACGAAAACGTTGCCTGGTGTCCCTTTAAAGTCTGAAAAGGCCATTCGTGTGCTCTGGTCCTTCCCTGGGTTCAGTCACCTGAAGTGGCCTGGGGCCTGCTGCTGATTCTGTGGTCCTGCTCCGTGGAACTGGACCATCATGGAACACCCAGGGGCTGGAGCGTAAGTGATAGCAGCTACCCATTCCACGTGAGTTACCTTTGCCTTCCTAATTCCTATTCTGGGTAGAGTTAGACTTCCTGTTTTTGTTTTGTTATCGTGTGTGTGCATGGGAAAGGAGGATTTCACTCCGATTCACGAATGAGAGCCAACCCAACCACCTTCCTTCCTCCCTTAAAGAACATTTTTTTTTTCAGTTAAGCGGCTGAAAGTAGCCTCCCCCTAACTGTGGCGGATTCACCGCTACACTGCCCCCTCGCCCACTTTCCATTTGACAGGTTGTGAGGCAGACGAGAAGTATTTCCTCTGAGTCAGCCGCCCTGACTCCCTTTTGTCATTACGGAACCATGCATGCTTTAAACACCTCCAGAACACAATGCCGGACGCACCGTCCCCAGGGACTGGCCAACAGTGTTCTCACTCCGCTCCGCTCCGGTTATTTTTCCTCTCTACACTTAAAGAGGGTAAAATGAAACGCATTTCTGCTCTGATTTTTCTCCTGGATGGCCTACTTTGCAGATGTCATTTTCAGAGAGAGGGCCTGGGGTTTTAAGTGCAGGACTGTGACTGTGTGTAAATGTGTGCTTGTGTGTGTGTGCGTGTGTGTGTGTGTCTGTTCACATTTTCTTTTAATGTCTGTTCCAGCTGACGTCAATCGGAAACGTCAAAACCATCACACATCACACAAACTAAGGAATTGAAAAAAATGTCGTTTTGGGCACAACTTCCTGTTTTCTGAATTTCTATGGAAAAGGTGTGTCCAGCCATTCCTTAAAGTGCTTTGATCTAGCGAACACAGTCAGACATTAAGGGTCAAATTGGCTACCATGCGTGCAGTATGACTCAATATGTAGCCAGTGATTTCGTGCAACGGAGATGCATATTGGAGAATGACCAACTGAAAGAAAACAATTTGAGATCCAATGTTTTGATTTAACATGCAGCTGCAGAGGACAATACCAATTGTGTTGTGACAGAGCCAGGATGTCACTTACTGTACTTTCAATAATTAGCATGATGACTTGGATATATTATGTCCACCTACAGTACCTCAAATAAATGGATTAATATTTAAGGTCACTGTTTTTTAGCAGGCAATTTGATCCAAAGTGAATTGAACCCAGGCCATCCGCTTGTCAGGTAGCAACACTACTGCGGCTTCACCACACTTATTTTTACCATAACATAAACAATCAATATCGATCCGTACATCACATTTGAACTGAATGATTCCCAGAGTGTCACTGCCATGCTACTATCTAACATTAGGTTTAGTGCTGTATGGCAGCAATCACTGTGGAAACACTGGCATAATTGTATTTTAGAATGTATTGTATTTTGTGGGCAGCCGTGGCCTACTGGTTAGCGCTTCGGACTTGTAACTTGAGGATTGCCGGTTCGAATCCCGACCAGTAGGCAAGGCTGAAGTGCCCTTGAGCAAGGCACTTAACCCCTCACTGCTCCCCGAGTGCCGCTGTTGTTGCAGGCAGCTCACTGCGCCGGGATTAGTGTGTGCTCCTGTTCACTGTGTGTTTCACTAATTCACAGATTGGGTTAAATGCAGGGATCAAAAGAGTACTTATACTTATACTTCCTTAGAATAAAAGGCAGTGTCTTTTTGAATTGAATGTATCTTTTGTTTGTGTTGTATGTTCTGATTGGAATCTCTTGAGTCTGGTATTAAAGACGAACTGTATGGAATTGAACATTGAACATTGAACCCTCCAAATCAAGAAAGCACATGAGTGACAGTGGCCAACAAGACTCCTTTTTTAAAATCATAAAGCCTAATATGATGAGAGCTACAAACAAACATGTGAGCACAAGCTTGGCTTTTGGTAGGAACTCCGAGTTCCACAAACATGGCACAGCATGCCCTTGATATGTTTGGTCTCCTTCCATCTTTGCAGGGAAACATTTGGCGACAAGACTGATAATGGATTGCATTTCATATAATAACTTTTTTTTCCATTAAGTTTGCTCTGTGTAGGCCCCAGCCGTGGCGCAACTGGCTGGGGCACCTGCACCATACGTCGACAACCCGGGTTAGATTCCCGCCCCGTGGTCCTTTCTGGATATCCCACCCCGACTCTCTCTCCCACTCGCTTCCTGTCACTCTCTACTATCCTGTCACATTAAAGGCATAAAAAGCTCAAAAAAATATACTTAAAAAAAAAAAAAAAAAAAAAAAAAAAGTTTGCTCTGTGTATTGGGTAATCACTGCAAGAAACTTTCAACAACAGTTCATGCACATGAAGATTTTTCTGTATTGTACAGACATGCTACAGCTCTTAGCATGCATGCCTTCTTGGTTATTGTTGAGCTGTATATGCTGTATCCTCTGTATTCTAATTGATAATATCATAATTCAGCTAATAGCAGTCTATGATATTATATTGTGGGTGCTGTATCTAAAATATTCTTCATGAATCAAACTAGTATAGCAGCAAAGACAAGCCTTGCAGAGCTGGTGATTTCTCTTGCTTACAGTAACCTCAATCTTAAAAAGCAAAATAACATCTCAGCATGTTTTGATGGCTATGTGATATGACAATGGGTGTCAGGAAAGAGTCATTGCTCTACATAAATCACATGGAGACCAAATGATAAGACTCATCTATCACGCGAATGAGTCTTGCTGATGTGAAAGGTGGAGGTCATCCTAAACGACAATGAGCCAAACGACCCAACACTGAAGTGAACTCTTGCAAATGATAACATCACTGCACAGTGAAAAGGGCCACTAATGGTAAACCACATTACTGAATACGTAATGCATTAGCCGAGCTTGAGACATTTCTGAGAGCAAAGCGCTCTGTTAATTAACCAGCAGGAGGGGTCACACTTCGGGAGCGCTGGATTACTTTGGCTTTATTACACAATTCTTAACAGTCTCAGAGTGTTCCTGAACGTACAAAGATCAAAACCCCTGAAATATCTTTTCAACGCTACTTAAAAGCTTACATAAGAGAGTGAGAGTGAGAAAAAGAGAGGGAGTGAAATAGAAAGAGAGACAGACAGAGAGAGAAAGAGGGAGAGATTAAAATTAATTTTACTAATTCAACACTTTAAGACTAATGGCACTGATCACATTGAGCCATTTCCAGGAGACTACAGCACAATGGCACTGGCTATTCTCTGATACAGCAGATCCAACTTAATCACCTGAGGAACCAGTTTTCATTAGATGCCAAGAGGTTACGTTTAGTTATAGGAGAAACAACACACAAAAGGAAAAGTTGTCGGCTATGACAAGCCTTATTAGGGTTTTATAGAAATACATCCAATTGATGAATTGATGAAGGGAAAGAATGCAATGAATCTGGAGTAACATTATTGTAAACAATGTTTGAAACAATGTATCCGCTTATCAAAGGACATGACCCCTTGTGTAGCAACGCCTAACTTCGGACATAATGTGGCGAATTCATAGAAACTATTGTTTAATGGAGGAAGTTATGTTTCATATCACCATAGTAATGCATGCAATATTGGCTTTTGTATTAGATCCTGTCAGGGACACATTCAATATGACCAAATGTGTTGAGCCATGCTGAAAAATATTTAATCAGTGGTGTCCTTTATTACTGTTATTCTTATTTATTATTAAAGAACCTTTCCAAACACATGCCAGTTACAATAGGTGGACCAACTCTTCAACACACTAATTCAAAAGGGATATGAAAAGTTAAAAATCTTCTACATTTGTTCATCTTATAATAATTGTAACGTCTAACCAAAAATGACTTTGCTACGCTGATCTACTGAAATGTATGAATGCAGAACGCAATACTACAGATAGACCTCCGGTCATGGTTAGAATTACGCACAACCGGCAACGCCATCATGTAGCTTTCCATTCAGCCAGCAATTTCCACCCGTTTAGTCTCACACAGAGCTGAACAACACTGATAAAACTAAACTTCTAAAAAAAATCTGTATTACAAAAAAAAGTCCGAGACTGTGAGGTCAATTCCACTATGTCATAGCTCTGTTATTTTAAATGGCATCATCGCGCAGTGATTGGCCGGCGCGCGTCTAATCTCGAGAGATTGTGGGTGGCGTTCGCTCCTCGCGCACTATATGTAATTTGTGACTCGCGTACCAGAGCAGTCAGTCAGTGACAGCCCAAGCTTGTCTAGAGACAACCAAGTGAGAGGGACATTAAGCAACTACGCGAAGGATCCGACGCCGAAACTTTGACTTGTATCTGAGGAAGTTTTGCCACGTGTAGAATAAGCGCAAGCATGAAGTCCATGTACCACCAGCTGTTAAGTCTTCTCTTCGTTCTCGGCAGCCTGCAGATCAACCAGTTGACAGAGGCTTGCTCGTGCGCACTGTCGCACCCACAAGAGGCGTACTGCAACTCTGATATAGGTAAGACGCTCACTTGTCTGGAGGAATGCAAACTGTCTTTCCATGCCTGGTGCCTACAGGCTCTTGTATTGCCAGGATATTAATACGCTCTAGAAACATACTGCACGTCGACTGTGTTAACAGATAATATGCTTATCTTGTTTTGTTTTTTTAATTGCATGACAATTAAGATAACGATGATCAAATAGCACCCCTTCTGTGATGGGACATGAGTTATGGTTGATAAGATTATCACTCTACTTTCTACAGTGTCTATGGTCTCGTTTAAATTAAGTTGATGTTGTGCACATGTAGAATACGCATCCTCTCTCTTTACCAATTTTACATTCATGTAGAAAAGATAGGATTTAGTTTTATGTGAGGGGGCTAAATAAGTGCGTCACTGCAGTCTTCGTCCGGATAACTTCTGCCCCCCCCCCCCCCCTCTCTCTCTCTCTCTCTCTATCTATGTCTCTGTCTCTCTCTCTCTCTCTGGGGGGGCGAAAGAGTTAAGCAGTAGCCATGGTAACAGGTCCCAGCGAGCATAATGTTTTTTAGGGCAAATGACCACTTGCTGAGCAGTAAAACAGAGCCAGGCGAACGGTAGCTGGCCAAGTATTTTACTGGCTCTCGAATATTGCACCCATGTGTGGAAGCGAAAATTCTGGTGTGGAAGCTCAACTCCCATCGCCTACTGTTGGCTCCAAGCGCTGCTCCAACGCACACGTTCGGGGCTGGTAATATAGGTCAGAATTAAAACAGTTTAACTGACTTTGAGCAATCCTCATCCTCTCTGCATCACTCTGGTTTACCGCCTCCTCACATAGCCTGATAAAAAAAAACATACCAACCAATCAACAAACGTGGGTATTTTTGTTCGCGTTATTTTTATTATTAGACCATAATTAAAATGACCATTCGCATTTAGATTCGCCCTCACACGTTGAGTCAAATTAGTTCTTCACACTCTAGCCTATGCACCACAAAGCCTGGCTGTCCGATAGAGTAGCTCTTGTGTTTGCCTTGCACTGGCAGCTCATTCACGGCACTTAAGCGTTTGATAAGAACAAGCGGGAAATGTGCGGACACGCTAAGGCCTGCTTATTTATGTAAGTGCTTTGGTATTCTCCAGTGCGATTCCAGGCATATTTTCACTCGTTGCCTCACACAGCACCACTCTGCCTGGGCGATGGAGAAGGGTAGCTTTGTGAGGAGGACCCCGCAACTCCATAAGTCCCCTCACTCTATAATTATCCCCGTCTTCATTGCGCCTCAGAATGACAGGCTATGCCTGTGTGCCGATGTGGGGCACCCACCTCCTTATAATAAAGTCCTTTAAGACATTTTATGTACTGAGGGCCAATAGAGGGCCCACTAATGTAGAGCTCAGACATGGCTGTTATTTGCGAAAGCCATGGCTATACTATTTCCCCCGCAATCTTAAACGGCAAAAGAAAAAAATGTTTGCAGGGGCTACAATATTCTTTTTTTGGTGGCTAAAGAGCATAAGTGCTGGCGGGGGGAGAAGTCAGCAGTCATGAAAAGAGGTCAGTGTCAATGTGCGGGGGTGAGAGCACGGGTTGCCACTAGAATAAAACAGAGGAAAAAGAAGGAGAAAAAAGGAGGAAACTGGCATTGTGCGGAGAAAGTCACTCTGTCGCTCTAGGCAACGCATCCACTCATCCGTCCCTCGTGATCTCGGTGCGCCCTCGCATCACCGCTGCCTGCCTGCTGTACTAATAGCTGCCACCGGTGGGAGTGATGCACAGCCATGAGTTAGAGTCGAGACTGGTGTGGTGGTTTGCCACGTCCAAATGCAGCACCTAAGAACTTATCACTATTGGCTGGGAATGATAGGAGTGACGTGAGTCTCTCAAACATTAGCTGGGCTCTCAATCATTAGTTTTTGGCTGGTGTGTGGTGATTTCCTAGCCTAGAAATCTAGACGCGCCCCTAGCGGCAGCAAATTTAATTTTACCCGTGAGAGAACCTCGGCCAAGAGGTCTCTGAGTTCTCTCTCTTTTTTTAAAGTTATGTGTAGAACATGTGCAGTGGTTTTACAATGTGCACAATGTATTGGTTAGGCATGAGCTAAAGACATCTTATTAATTAATTTAGATGAATGTTTCCCTTCATTTTCATGCCATGTGTGTTTGTTTACTGTTGGGTGTTGAAGAGGAGACATAATACCCTTTGCATTAATGCAGAGCCATATCTAAACAAGGTCATCATAAGGTCAAGATCAGGCTTATTTTAAGATTGTTTAAGAAACTATGAGATATTAGAATGTGTGTATACCTTTAGATACTTGTTGTTTTGTCTTAGTGCTGCTGTAAGGTGATGCTGCCTAGAATGAGGGGGAATTATACAACCCATGCCAAGTTCTAAATCACTTTATCGTCACCTGTGTGTGAAGCAGGGAATCTGAACGTATAAAGGCCTACAGTACACACACGGCCGGCGATGTGATGGTGATTTATGGCAGGCGACCGGCAAAATTAAATAGAATCTATTGAAGTGAGTGGGGCAACACACATGGCAAGTGGGACGACGGGGCAGCCGTTGCATTGCTCTATTGGGCCCCTTTTTATTTTTCAGGGTGACTTTGATACGTCATAATAGAAAACAGCTGTCTGGTCAGTGTATCTCCACTGAATCGATGGGTGATCGAGTTGCCAGTAGTGTGTGTATAGTAAAGCGATGAACAGAGTTGCACCGTTGCGTTTGACTGTCTCATCGCCGTGTGTGACAGCCTTAAGTCATGCATGCTCCAGGTTTTCAAAGGCTGCACTGAAGTGTGTGTGTGTGTTTTCTTGTTCACAGCAGAACAACGTTTTTTTTTTTTTTTTTCTTTCTTGGAAACAGCTGATATGAAAAGCAACATTCTGATTTGTATCCTCACATACGCAAACATACAGTGCATAGCTGTGAACTTGCCAAAACAACTTCAGCACGAAATCTGGAAAAGAGACAGATCCAAAAGATCTGAGTAAAAATAAGTTGTTGCTACATTCCTTTTATGAACTTGTCTAAAGAACTTGTGTACTTAATTTGTGGCCCGTGTACAATACATACTAACTTTAGCCTGATAAATGATAACTAAAAACAGAACGTGAATAGACTGCACCATTTTTGGTAACCATAACTGCTTGTCATATTTGATTACAGCTATAATGTGCATGGTGACAAAGTTTCAAATGCATCATGACAGCAGTGAGGGAGTTTCTCATGAACAGGAATTCTCTCAAGATATGCTCGCTGAGATACACTCCAACATTCAATGATGTATGAGTCAGAGTTATTGATGCGTGGAACTGTTTAGCTTGACTTAGCTTGATATATGGAACTGTTTCCATATACATTCTGCTTGACCATTTATCTGTTGTCTACCTGGCTCACCTGTTGAGAGGTTCAGGTGTTTGCACTTCAGATGTAGACCAACAGCGTGTAACCTTCAAGCCATTAAGACCACTGGTCTGTTATCGCCTCCTTTGAAGCGAGGAAGGTAAATCATGGATGTGCCTTCCACATGTTGCTCTTGGTGGTCTATGGTGCTTAACAGGGGAAATGCCTGCAAGAGAAATGTCAAGCAGTCCATTTGTCTGTTTTTTTCTCTCACTGGTTTCACCATTACTGGGTTAGCACTCTAGAGGTAAATACAGGAGCACTTTTACGCGGGTTTAAGTCCACCTAGATACACGCTTTTCTCAAGTAATCCCCTCATCACATTTCCAGATGATGCTGGACTGCTTCCTGCCAATATCCCTGTCACATACCTCTGTCCCGGGCACGAATTAATGCGCTGATTCTGTGCACAGGCCTACTTGGCTGCAATTTACTTTGCAACTCAAAACAGCCTATTCACTCTAAGGAAGGCAGGGCCCACTTTACTAAAGGGCTTTCAGGCGACAGATTAGCATTGCACCCTAAATTCTGGCCCTGCAACGTAATATCCACACCAAAAAAACACCCCTGGTTCTCTGGAGAGATGGCGGAGTGACGGGAGAGAGAGGGAGATCGAGAGGCTTTGAGCTCCGCAAGCAGCCTGTTCCTTGCGCTGTACCAGGAGGAACCGTCTCAGTCTGGAACCAAGTGGTGAGGGGATTACTGCAATGTGTTTTCTTGTGCTGGGTTTCAGTGTAAACAGGTTTGTTTTTGCACGGCACGACAACAATCGAGGTCAGGGTCTTGGGTCCATTTTACATAACTCCTGCTTCAGTGGCCTGACCACCAGAACGAGTGGTGGTTTTCAACGATCCTGCGCTGTTTCCTGGGTATAGGCCCTGCCAAAACCAGCTTCACTATGTGTGACCTAAAATAGGTCAATAGGTCAAAAGGTGCGAGATTCCCCGCAAGTTTGACATCTATTCGCCGTGAGCGAGGCGAGGGGCGTATCGAGTGTCGGGTCTCATGGCGTGCTCGCGACCACACGGCCTTGGCTTTGATCATGGTAAATGCTCATCTCTGTTCGTTTTGGGCTTAGCGGAATGGACACTGGGGTCTTTTATGTTTGCGGTTTGCACACAGGGACTCTCAGCTGAAGTGTAAGCACACAGAGCTGTCTTTTTTAAAGAGGGGGAATTACATTTCAGGGAATGGATTAAAAGCAGTTCCTCAAGCAAGCGAGCGCCCACCCTGTTGGAAAATGTTGGCCTCATTCCCTCCCTCCCTCTCCTCATGTTGGTGCACATGGTGCAACAAACTCCATCTTGTGCGTTAAAACACACACACACACACACACTCACTCACTCACTCACTCACCAAGGGATAGAGAGAGAGAGAGAGTAGGTGGGTTGCACATAAAGACATTCTTTGGCATTGCCAATATAAATAAAAGAATCTCTCGAGTGTTAAGCCTGTGCATCTGTGTATGCCATACGTCACTTCCCTTGCCGTTCTCGTCCTCCTCAAATTGGTCTCTTTAGTGAAAAACAGATGACTATTTAACTCACATTGCCATGCTGCATGAGGGGTGTTATTATATAAGTCACCCAAAGCAGAGCGGAGAACTCTCAAAGTGTTCCAAACGACACCTCAACCTGCACCAGCATTTGCAACTGAATGCTTCCCTCCTCTTTTGATTCAGAAAGAGCTGAATCGCTCTCTCTCTCTCTCCCTCATCAAAGTGAAGGATTATGTTTTTTCTTTTCATTGATCCTTTCTTGTTTCTTAAGACTCGCTTATACCCCAGTTACCTCTGTCAATGCACCCACGTTTCCTGAACACATCTTTCTACAGCATCCCATGAATATGCATGTTCTGCCAATGGGGGTACTGCTACACTTCACATTCATAGTAGTGCTTCTGGTAGTGCTTTCGTGGTGGTGGTGGTCTGTGTGTGTGTGTGTGTGTGCATGTGCGTGTGTGTGTAAAAAAGAGGGTGCTTATATTTAGCGATGTGTGTAAGCGATGCGAGAGCTGCTACGCTCGTTAGCGGTTTGAAGAATCCCCAACAGGTCAGGTGCTGGATCGTATGCAGAGGCGCTTCGGAATGAGGTTACATAAACATTCAAGGCTTTTTTTCTTTTAAATTCAGGGTAAACTGGAGTAGCAGAGGAAGGGGAAAGGAGAGAGAGAAAGTGTGTGTGTGTGTGTGTCTTGGGAGGACTTTTGTAAGGTAACTCTTGCGGTTACAAGTAAACGTTGTAAGGGTCTGTGAGGACGAGGGCGAAGCGGAGAGAGTTCCCCCGACCCTGGAAGGGGTTCGAGAGGTCACGGGTGGGAATTACACAAATCCGCTGTCCTGCGAGCAGCTGCGGCTCTTAGCACATTCCCATGGACCGATGACATCGGCACCTCCCAATTAGAGCGAGGCTGTAGTCTCTCCAGCGAGCCCCATGACTCGAAAGGGGCGCCAATGAGTTGGTCTTGTGTTCACAGCCAATGCTACGACCTTTCACCCCACAACATGTTACAGGGTGGCCCCCCTAACATAAGTCACACTTTCTCAACCTTTGACTCTTAGATGGAGGTAGGAACAAACTTGCCGTTCTTTTTTGGGAAACAAGGGCCTTTGGTGCAGATGATGTCGTAACTGGGGGATTGCTACTTGTCTGAATTCCGTGGACTAGTTTCCCAGACAAGGATTTAGCCTACTCTAAGACTAAACCCTTTTGTTTCAATGCAGGTCTCCATTGATGTTTTCTTCTAGGACCCGGTTTAATCCATGCCCAGGAAAATGGCCCTAAGAGGACCAAAGATAAACTAAAATAAATGCAAAGTAAAATAAGTATAATAAGGCTTTGAAGCTGTCAGTGCAACTATATAAAACAGGAATAATCACCAAAGTAATCAATAGTTGGGACAGTATAAATCCCTGGAAATTAATTTGACTTTTTCCTTAGACATCAGCTGCCAGTTTTCCATACATGGATTAAGCCTATTCCTAGACTAAAATCTTTTGTTCATCAGAGATTTCCATTTCAGTTTTCAGCTGTGTTTTTCTTCCAGTTGGGTTCAAAACACTTTCGGCTCTGGTGTCCTCTTCTGAGTTATGATCTCCTTTTCCCCCTCAAATGCCTGTGTGTTTGGCCCTTTAAATAGCATTGACAGTGACAGTGAAGAAGATGCTAGAACCTTCTGTTCCGTGTGGTAGAAAGGAATGCTATACTTAAAAAAAAAAAAAAAGTTTTTCCCTCCGTGCTCGTTCAGGAATGCAGGCCTCAAGTAGAGATGTGGGGAAGGAAATTCCGATGGAAAAGATAACAAACACCCAAGACTTTAGTTATGTCTGTCACATGTGTTCCTCTCAGCATGGCCAAGATGGAGCAGGTGAATTTCACACCACGTCGGGAGATTTGTAGCAAGATACGTGTGTTATGCCGAGAATAGATGCAGGTGCACAGAGACAACATACTGTAAAAGTCCATTTAGTGGTGCAAATGAACCCTCACACCTCCAACAGAGTGCCAACTTGACTAGCTTAGGCTGTGTAGGGAGAATACAAAGCTTTGTGTCAAACACCCCATAGTTCCTTTCTCTTCCACGGGGAAGTGACTTCTCAGACAAGAATTGAGCACAGGAATTCCGATGTGCTTGCGATTGTTACTTGGGCCAAATGGCAATGAAGTCTCTTGAACCTGAACTTGAACCGGGACGTCTTGTCCTCAGGGGAAGGAACCCAGATGTGATGGGACTCGGCTAGGTTTCCGAGTCAGGCTTTGTGTTGGAAAGGAAACACCTGTATCTGTCAGTGTCTATAATAAAAGTGTAGAGGACGGTGTAAATATATATATATATATATTGCAGCTGCAGACTCATTCATTAGTCCTCTCAAGTGCAAATGCGGTTGAAAAATCAACCATTCAAGTCTCACACTGACTAGAAGCCCTGTGTGATAAACATTCTCAAAAAGAGGCTCCATGAAACCCCTCAGCTTGCCCAGCATGTTCTTGGCTCACCTCTGCTTGGTTGGCCTGCTCCTTTGATTACGTAAATGCTGAGGGGGCGGGGGTGTCACACACACACACACACACACACACACACACACACACACACACACATATACACACCCCTCAGTGTCCCACAGCCCTAACTACAGCTCTATGGACCAAATAATACTCTGATCCAATCCCCTTATGACTGATCAAAATGATGTTACTATACATTGCTACACAACAGAACGGGGGCAGCCGTGGCCCACTGGTTAGCACTCTGGACTTGTAACCGGAGGGTTGCTGGTTCAAACCCCGACCAGTGGGCCGCGGCTGAAGTGCCCTTGAGCAAGGCACCTAACCCCTCACTGCTCCCCGAGCGCCACCGTTGTAGCAGGCAGCTCACTGCGCCGGGATTAGTGTGTGCCTTACCTCACTGTGTGTACACTGTGTGCTGTTTGTGTTTCACTAATTCACCGATTGGGTTAAATGCAGAGACCAAATTTCCCTCACGGGATCAAAAGTACTTATACAAAGCGAAAGCTATATTTGTGTGTGCTTAATACTAAGTGATGCTATTGGCTAAACTGATGCCATATTGTGCATTATATGGTAAATGCATTTATAACTTACTATATACATATCGAAAGTGCACTAGTCTGACTGGGGCCCTTCAACATGGCTTATGAAGTCATGAACTGTGAGCAGTTAATTAGTGAGGTAAGAGCTAATGACAACATTAGCCCCCCTCCCACTAGTAATAAGGCATGTGGTGATGCTGATCTTTTAATGACTATTTTGACTTTGAGTTTATATTTTTGGCAGTGTAACACTCATGTTGGTCTCTCTGTCTCTCTCTTTTCCCCTCTCATTCTGTGTATGTATGTATGTATGTGTGTGTGTGTGTGTGTGTGTGTGTTTCATAGTGATCCGTGCCAAGGTTGTGGGCAAAAAGCTGTTGAAGGATGGGCCCTTCGGTACCATGAGATACACCATTAAACAAATGAAGGTGAGAGACTTGCCAAAACACTATCACATAACACCATACACAATACACATCCCTGACAGCAACAACAAAAGACCAACAACATTTACTCATAAAAATCCATCTTATACACAATACTCATAAATAACGCCTGTTATGAGGACAATCACAACTACTTTGATAAGCGAGTTGAGTACAAGCCATCAGTAGCATACATTCTGAGCATACCGTACACGACATAGCATACTCCTGAAACAACATTGACAACTCACAAACACACATACACACACACACACACACACACACACACACACACACACACTCTTCGCACATAACAGCTGCAGCAACGTCACAGCTTCAACACCATCATCACATAGGCCTACTTACAGCATGTACTTTAGACTCCAATAAAACCCTCAGAAACACACTTTTATCAAACTTATTGGACATCAGTAAATGGTTGTAACAGCACGGGGTATGTTGGTGTGTGCAGTGGTAGTGGTAGTAGTAGTGTAAGTGATCTATCCTGGGGGCTGTTGTATCATAGCTATGAGATGAATAGAAGGTCCCTCCTTTCACCTCTACTGCCTTATGTAATCTTTCCCATAGCACAAAGTGCATGAGCGGTCTTGTGCATATACACACGCACTTATCCAAGACAGCTGCACAGCACAAGAGAATCAGAGGCAGCCACAGTGACACACACACACACACACACACACACACACACAGAGGGAGAGTGAGATGCCTACACACACACACTCCCCAAGCCAAACCACAGACTGTACACACACCATTGATCATGCAAGTGAGCCCAGTTTGTTTGACTTAGTTTCATACCTGAAAAAGATGGAAGTAGTTTGGCAGCTTTAACTTTTTACTTTCTTTTTCTTTCTGAGGTGAAATTGTAATTCTGATGCACAAACTCCAGTATGATACTTACTGGACCTTGAATATATTGAGTTTTCTTCTGTTTGCGCTACTGCACAATGTAGGTCTATGAGAGTCGTTGTGGTGCATTACTGAGGATTATGTTCTCTATGAGAACCAGTTTCAATATCAATTCCTCAGTTATTTTTCCTTTTCATGTGGCCCCCAGTTATATTTAATGCTAAGCTTCTGAGGAGCTATGGGTCTGGCATATTAGTAATGGTCGTTAGATAGTCTGAGTTTCATTGCAGACACGGGTGTCATGGCCAGAAAAAATGGACAAGAGAGGGCAAAGTCACTGAAGGACGGTTATGTAAAAGACACTCTACGTTCCCCCCTCCCATAAACCCTCGTATTTCTTTGTTCCCAGTGGCTAAGCATCGCAGTCAGTCCCTATATTCTGGGAATGTCACGTCTAAACAGGGATTTCCTGTTGTCACAGGACAAGTAAATCAAATCAGAGGGACAGAGAGACAGGCAAGACACTATGACTCCCTGGACAAAACACTGATTTTGTCCAGCACAAATGTGGTTTTGTCCTGGCTGACTACAATAGGAAAAAATGTTGATGAGAAAAACAAACAAGCCATGGAACTGAATGCTTTGCCAGTTTGTGCAATGCAAATATGTTTGTTTTTTAATGTCGGTTAAAAAAATAGCACTTTAATTGTTCCAGTGACAGTGTTTTCATATACATGTAGTGGACAGAATAGGATAACATATTCCTTATTTTTCTCTCGGATGTTATTGGTAACTTTGAAATTTGAGTCAAGACCAAACCAATCAATCACACTTGTGAGTCCACTCCAAACCAAAGCATCATTGTTTGTGTGACAGATGTACAAAGGCTTTGAGAAAATGCAACACGTCCAGCACATCTACACCGATGCTTCAGAGAGCCTCTGCGGAGTGAAGTTTGACATCAACAAATACCAGTACCTGATCACAGGTAAGACCTCCGCACCTACACCATGGAAGATATGTATTATCAACCATGGTCTATGTGTGCATGCTTAACATACCTGACTAAACACTGAAGTCTTCAACACAACAGTTCAACTCTTGAACTGAATGAACCAAAAAGCACAAAGTACTGTAATCAATGGTCTGTCTGTCCATGCTCCACACACACACACACGGATTACCAGAATTCACGTGATGCAGCTAAATCAAAAGTATTATAACAGACTTCAATTTAAAGCACTGGTTTTAAAATAACACTCACTGTAACAACTTTTTGAGGTACGCGTTTATTAGGAAACTAATATGTTATCATCTTCAAATTCATTTTGATGGTGTATGGTCATGTGACCGACAGATAAACGTGTGTGTCATTCCCACCAGCAGTCTAGGATATGGGTTTTAGGAACAAACAGCAAAATCGAACGAAAACCTTTCACAGCATGACACTGCTAAACTCTATTGGCAAAAATCACAAGTCGACATGTTGGCAAGCTTCTGGCAGTGTGAATGATGTTTGCAAAGTTTTGCATGCCTTTTATGTAGCTACATGGCTAGTTTTAGACCAAAACTTACAAAGTATTGCTTTAGGTAGGTGTGTTTTGAGCTAGTCTAAACAGGAATATGGCCTCATTCGCACTCCTGTTCCTAGACAGCCCCTGTGCTGCGTGCTTCCCTTCTGTGCCGCATACCGGACTCTTGACTGATTGAATTTAACATCATTAATCAAAAGTACTATAATTGCACTGACGTCAATGAGACATACACAAGGCAGGGATAGATAGAGGTCCAGGCCAGGGGCAGGTTGACACCAAAGACATAACTAATCATTGAACCTCTCACAAGGTTCTGTATCCTCAGGGAGGAAACCTTGACTGAAATAACAACAGTATTGGGACCAAAATAACAAATTCAGGGTCCCAGAGGGAACCTAAGTTGTTATGCATGCTTTGTGCACGAAGATGGCTGGCTGTGAAGTTCATTACTTGAATGACAGTGCCCATTGGCCCCTTGGGAAATGGATGCTTCAGGGATTTCCTCATCTCTTTTTCCCTCTTACTTGCACTCTCTTTTTCTCTCTGCCCTCATTCCCTTAGTCTTTCTTTTTCTTTCTCTCAATCTCTCTCTCATCCTCCTCTCTCTCTCTCTCTTTCTCTCTCTCTCGGCAGTGTGTCTCAGACCACAAAGGCCCAGTTGCCAACGGCAGCGAGAGTTTGTTTGGTTTAAATCTGAGACCCCTGGGGAACTGCCTCAACCACTCCCTGTGACACAAACTTTCCTTCTGTTTATAACCTTTAGCTTGCTACTGGGAAAAGCACATGCACTCTTTTTTTCCTTTTTTTCTTTTTTCCATTCTTCTGCTTTCCTTTGCCTGTCCTCGTTCGTCTGACAAAAAAAGAAAAAGAAAAGAAAAAAGGAAACCAGAGTAACCTGCTTTAAGACAACAACCACTTGGACATACTTGGACATACACTTTAGTCTGATGCGGTAGTTGTTTTAGACAGATCTATATAACGTTGCATGAGAATTCATTCATTAATTCACCTCTGTCGTCGCTTTGCTCTGTCAAGACCACTGAACGCCAACACTGGGCACTCAGCTCTAAACACACACTCACTCACACACACACACACACACACTCACTCACTCACTCACACACACACACACACACACACACACACACACACACACTCACTCACTCACTCACTCACTCACACACACACAAGGAACGACCAACACAACAGGCAGCACAAGAGCGTTTTTGTTGCGTTTCGGATAGCCTGAGTCACGGTGCTGGGATCACATCACACTTTGCGTCCGAGCTGCCCTCTCCTCTCATGGTCCTCTATTATTGGCAGTGCGCTCCGAGTGGCCTGCGCATGAGAGCCCTTATACAAGGCACTGTTTTAATTAGGTGAGATCAGCTCGCTGGATTCCCTTTGATCAGTCCTACACGTTGACCACTGAGAGTTGCTCTGCGGGCAGCTCTAGGGCACAGCACGCACACCCTCGCTCACACACACACAAACACACAAACACACAACCACACACACACACACACACACACACACACACGGGGAACTCGTGATCTCTCTCTGTCTCATCCCTTTTTTCATCCCAGGACTAAAATAATCCTGCAGGGGTAATGGGGAGAAGGCTCGTAAGGGATGTAATGTGTGACATCTTTTCTTTCCCCTCTTTTTATTTCGAAGAGAGACGCGATGTTCGGTGGGTATAGTGCACCTGTTGCGGAGGTTATAGTCCCCTACATTGGTGGTAAGCTGCCAACAGCCAAAACCCAAATATAGATGCTGAAGGACCTTTGGAAATTCATAAATAGAGAGTTGGTTTAATAGGTTCATACTGTGTGAGATCGTTTTACCATAGCGTACAGCCCTCCTACCCTGGATGGTTTATGTTATTAATGCCCTACAGTAAGTTTTACAGAGTCATACAATCACTTTTTAAGATTTCCCTACGGAGTTTGAAAACTATTCTGAAAGTGTTGGAGGGGAGCTTTCATTTCAGCCGATACAACTTTACCAGCCAATATAAAGCAGCGGAAGCTGAATTTCCCCTAGGGATCAATAAAGTATATCTATCTATCTATCTAAGCTGCCGTATAAATAAAATACGAGGCACTGCTTTGAAATACGCATTCTAAAAATCACATCAACCACTGCACATTTATAAGGAGTTATAATATATAATATATTATATAATTAGTTAGTTATTAATTAGTTAATTAGTTATAATATATAATATATTTAATATTAGAGTAAGCTCCTGTACAATATTTATGACACCTGTATTTACTCTTCCTCCCTATCCGTCTTTACTTCTCATCTATCTATCTATCTATCTATCTATCTATCTATCTATCTATATCCCTCTCTCCTGTGTCTATCTCCCAGGCCGCGTCTTTGATGGAAAGGTCTACACCGGCCTGTGCAACTTCAACGAGCGTTGGGAGCGCCTCTCCCTGGCCCAGAAGAAGGGCATCAACCACCGCTATCAGCTGGGCTGCAACTGCAGGGTGAGTGGCAGCAGCGGCACCGGGCACTGTCTCCCCGCCGGCCCTCCTGGCGCGCGGGACCAGGACGATCAGACGCACACGCAGATGCGGAGCAGAGACGCAAAGAGGCGCCAGCAGGGCCCGCGAGGCCCGCCGGGTGTCAGGGGGGGGCATGGCGGCAGGGGCAGGGGGAGAGGCAGAGGAAGGCCAAACCTCCTTCCTCAGCACATGGTCATTCTCTAAAGACTCCCTGGTGACTGACTACTACCCGGCCTCATGTCTCTTTATGGGCATTGCTCACTCACAGCACTCAAGCCTCAAGTCCTCCTCCTCCTCCTCCTCCTCCTCCCACCCCTTGCTTCCACCACAAGTCCCCTGAGCGCACGCCAGTGCTTCTCCATAAGAGTTAGAGTTGTAAATATATACTACTGGCTCGCATTAGTTTCCATGCAAAATCTCAACAGAAAGACATCACGGTTAGATGGACACAAGTTGTATTTACAACTCCATGTTAGTGAAAGATATGTTAGTGAAAATGTACAGAAATAATTTCTCCCCAAAAAACTGTGCTTGCGATCATTTTCTGATCGAATTACTATATGTGTAAATCATCATGTAATCTGATTCACAACATTAGGTGTATACAGTACATTATTCTCAATAGAGTGCCTGAATACACACTGGTCAAAGAGCTTGCAGACAAAGTTGTAACTGTCAGGTAGTGTAATCTAATGGTGGGTTCAGTGCCTTCAGAACACATACCAGAATAATTAGATTACAGAGGGCCCAGCGAAAGGATGGAGGAAAGGACCAGTTGTTACGCTGGAATCTGACACAAATACATTCACATGCTGTACTGTCGAGAAACAGCAGCTACTGCAGAGATGTGCTGAATAAGTCTGTCCAAACGCACTATGTAGCAAGACAAAGATGTTACTTTTTTACAACATGTATCACAGTAAATACTACTATTGCACTTCAACGACTCAGTGATGCAGAATACAAACAGTGCTCCTTAACCTAAGCTCCGTCACCTCCATAAATACTTGGCTTTAAGGGCTAGTCCACACATACGAAACCAATCTTTTTTTCTCCGTCTTCCCTGAAACCGCATCAAGAATATTTGCGTCCAAACGGATCCATCTCAACACGACACTTCATACCCCAGGCCTATAGGTGGCACTGTTTCTTTACAGAAATTGACCAAAGTTTGTGCTTTACAAACAGACAGAATAGGCTATGACGAAATGGCTAGTGTAAGGAAACCAGAATTGTTTGTCTGGACTGATGGTGAACTGTCAACTGTAGTCAACTGTAAAACTAATAAACTTTATTTTACGGTTTGTGAAGGGTGCAGTCCCGTCCTTTATTTGGCTAACGCAGGTAGGCCTACTAATCACCTTTACTTTCTTTGGTTGTAGGATAGTCCGTGATTCACATTAGTTTTGGCTATCACCGCAATTAGGCTACTAAACGCAAGGCTTACCCAAGTTCTAGGCTATTCTGTCGCCACATTTATAATATTGCTATAAAACCTTCGTTAGTAACAGTCAATACGTTTGCCTGCATCAAATCGCGCATTTGCATTCAGTGTGCTACCATCGGCTTAACGTGAGTTCTAAGCGTCTTTGTATGCTTATATCTGATTTCACTCAACTGAATGCATGTATATATGTTGTCAGACATGTAAAATAAACGAATGACACTGGCACTACGCACAAATTAATGTAGCCTAAACTTACACCGCACTTTCCTAATAACTTAAGTTCTCTCGCGTCACTGACAGTAGCTAGAATGCATTAAAAAAACACCGGGAAAAAACAGTGTTCAGTCCACCAAGTCATAAGCTATCGGCCAAGCCTTCACCAGTTGTGATATTTATCTTACGGAGTGTAATCGTAGGTAATGTCATGTATGAAAACTAGTATTGTTAGGCAATACTATAAGTGCAAGTCTAGGGCAGCTGAGGTGTGGCGATGACATCATCGATCCGCAAGCAGGATGTGCGGTTTCGCTGTCTAAACGAATTCAAACGGGCTACGGTTTCAGATTTATCCACTCTGGGACCAGGTTTCAGAAAAGTGCAGTTTCGGGCAGTGCGTTTACAAGATTCGTTTGGACGCTCGGCCAAGACGAAGCAAAACCTCTGCGTTTAACCTAAAAACCGTCTCCGTGTGGACGGGCCCTTAGTGTGTACCACTTGAGATCTTTTGTCCAAATCATTTGCAGCACCTATTTAACCTGCTAAAAGCAAGCAGTGTCATGCTAAACTAGAACTCACACCTTCGGCTATAGGAAGCACATAGACAGAAGGAGGAGATTAAATCAAATAATAAATAAAAAAAAAAAAAAAGTCCTCATACTACTAGGAAGTAATTCATTGCCTGAGTGCTTTGCTAAACCATCTAGAAGCCATGAACATCCATTAATTCAAGTCACTGTTGCTCTTGAGCCAGCAGCAATGAGAAGTCCTCTGTGTGTGTATGTGTGTGTGTGTGTCACTGTTGGCATCCCCTCTGTGGTACAAAGGAAAAAGTGCTTTTGAATGGTGGTCATGCCAGTTCATTATGCAGTGTGAAACACTCGCTAAAGATCATCTGGTCATCTGGCAAAGGGTCAGTTTCTGCTTGTGTGAGGGTGTGGGTCTGCTGTACTTGAGAGTGTGTGTGTATGTTACGTGTGTGTGTGTGTGTGTGTGTGTGTGTGTGGTGTGTGTGTGGTCTGCAGCTAACTGCTGTGTCATATAAACATTATTTTTTTGTTAGTTTGGAGGAGATGGCTCAATAAATATAACTTAACACAAACAAAATTGTAGCTGAGCAAGACTGAAACCTAAAAAGGTTAGTCAGCTTAAATCTGAATAAGATCAAAACAAGGATGCCTCGCCTACCAAGTATTCCAAGATACAAACTTAGAAGCCCTAATCTCAAAGCCAAAATGTATCTTTAAAGTTGCAGTTTACTAATCTGCAACAAACTGCTGCAGACCAAATCACTGTACTCATTATAGTCATATCCCCATTGAGAAGCTTTTATGTTAGATTATACCACATATTTATACAATATACAATATCCTCTGAGTTGAACAGCCAAAACTCAAATTAAGGCACTTATGTTTTCCGACGTGGATTGATCATCATCATCATTTCTTTTGGGTCTGTAGCCTCCAGTCTGATAGTTTGAGATTTGAGTACAAACTGTAGGCATGAACAGGAAAGCTTTTATAGGCACCTCTGTAAGCTTGACACACACAAAACACAGCTATCTAACCCACCATACTGTAGTATTCATGAGGCACCTTGAGGGGAATGAGGAAGGGGTTTCAAAGAATACGCTGCTAATTTCATACTTACACTTCACCCCATTCAAGTTCATCCTGTTGAAAGTTCACCCGATTTTCTGGCTATGCCCTGGGACAACCACCACCAATGTGACCTCTGAGGCTTCTTATCCTCCTCCATGAAAAAAGGGCCTATAATTAACATTTTCTTTGAACTGAGAACCCCCCCCCCTCCACAACCCTTGCTAAGTTAACTCTCTGCTCAATCCTTGGGAGATTAAAAGCACATTGAAAGACGACATTGCAGCTCTTTGGCTCCAGGGCGGAAAATCAATTCATTATGCATAACAAATACTGGAGTCATTTTTACTTACCTTTTCTTTAGTGAAGTATTTTTTTAACCAAGACATTTTTGATCACGTACTGTTAAAGTGCAACCAACTGTGTAAGACATTGCTTAACATTGCCTCACAAAACAATACAAATCTGCTTTGCTTTGGTAATGTGTACCTTATCATAGACTCACCATGTTGCTTCTAACCATGATGTAAAATAAATCACAACCAAATTTAACATGACATTTTCCAACAAACAATCACTTGGCTGCACCAATTGTCTGCCCTCGATAACCAATGCTATCTAATATCTAAGATAGGTAGCTAACATGGTGAGTCGACTATGCTGTCTCTTCCGATTTGTTCTTGCTTTAAGGCTACATCTATAGTATTCCACTTCCCTCTCTCTTTCTGTAGATTAAACCCTGTCACTACCTGCCATGCTTTGTGACCTCAAAGAACGAGTGCCTGTGGACTGACATGCTGTCCCACTTCGGCTACCCCGGCTACCAGTCGAGACACTACTCCTGCATTCAGCAGAAGGAAGGCTACTGCAGCTGGTATCGGGGGATGACCACACGCGACAACACCACCGACCCTTAAAACCTGTAACCCCCACACCGCCGAAATTCACCCCCTTCTTCCAACCCTACCTGCCATCCCATTCCACTCTCTGACCCTCATTTTCCCAACATACTCACCACAACCACCACCACCACCACCAATAGAGCGATTGATGTATGTGGGACTTAACTCTTGATCCAAGTAAGCAGTGCCTGATATCTGCAGTAGTAGCAGTTTTGATATAGACCGTACCCTTTACCTGACACACTGTACATTTCCAACTTGCCTAAATCCCTCAATCTGCATGCTTCTGTGATCCCCACCCCCCAACACTCACACAAACACTCACACAGTTTTGGGAAGATAACATCCCTTGACACTCCCCCCTTAAGAAAGAAAGGAGTATACTTTGAGAGGTTTGAAGGTCTTTCTTCATAATGGAAATATGTCTCAGAACGTATATGTAATGTTATGTAAAAAACACATACATTAGGTTAAAGGGTAATCCATAGCCTTACAAAAGCATACAAAGGACAGGAGAGACTTCTGACATCATGTATATCTTCCTAAGTGAGTCCCAATAACGCATCGTCACTATTGAGAGAGCAGTGTTAATGGTGAGGTAGGATTGTAAGACCCATGCCTCATCAATATGTCAAAAAAATATTTTTGTTTCAATCAGATGTATTGATATTTAATTGTATTGAATGATATAAGTTTATATGTACGTATAGACATGTGTGCATCTGTTCAGTGTATTATGTAAAGTATTTATGATTTATGAAATTCTGCCACCCTTTTTGTGCTGTAGAGTTCAGCAATTTATCCATAACCAAATCCACAGAAAATTGTATATCTACTCATTATCAATAATATTCAATTGAGTTTCTAATCCTCCAAACTGCAAACAGAACACATGGCAGTCAGATTAAACTTTATAGCACAAATAGAGGGAATTATATATATATATTCAAATTACAAAGACATTGTTGCAATATACTTTTATTGCTGTTTATGATATAAGCTACAAAAAAATATTGAATGCTGCCATGCTTGAAACTTTCCTGTAAAGCTTATATTTCCCAAATTGAACATATGAGAAAACAATGACTCCATTATGCCAATACATGGTTTTAGTAAAAAAAAAGTACAACTATTTTTTAACAAACTCCTCCGTACATATCTGAATGTGTCTTGACAGGCTGAAAGCAGACGTGATATCATGCAGTGATAAAATGTCCTTAAAATGACACCAACAGAAGCACTGCTTTTACTCCTAGCTCATGTTTTGACCTGCTGATTCCTCCAGCGAACATTCTGTTTATGTTATGATCAACAGATAGAGCAATCGGACGTTTTAAACCAGGTGAACGAATGCATGGCTCCAGTCAGAAACCAAATTCCCCATGCACTGAATCTAACACAAAAAGTGTCAGTGTTGACTTCTATTATGTTCAGTTTGTGGAAAGTGGTATTGAATTATTATTAATGTATATGTGAAAACCATGCCCTGTGACACACACACACACACAAAAAGACTGAATAAGACAAATGCCCACAACTGAATCGTAGAGGATACCTGCAAATTTTAATTTCAGCAACAACTGATTGCCATGTCTGTATTTTTGTATTAGTTTTCAGTGGTGGTACTTCTGTATTTCATACATTCTGCTTTGGTACTACCATGAGTTTTTTTTTTCAGTTCTTTTGATAATAATCCACAAAACAGTAATTTCTTCAATAGCATTAAATCATGTCGAAAACACTCAAATCACTGAACATAACTGGCCTCACAATTTGAGAGGTTTATGACAGCATCTTCAGTCCATTCCCTTGCAAGAGACTGAGATTTCTTAGGACGAGAGATGACCAGACTGCTTTTTTACAGCACCGATGCTGCCACACCCATTTACAGTGTTGAGTGGCTCTGAATGTCCCGACAAACATTCAGTCTTAACAGACCTGCCAGGCAATTTAGTGTTGACCTCTCCCTTGAGAAGATGTGCGTAACTGCCCTGTCAGATCCAGCTGACAGTCACTGATAGCTTCTTCAAGATCTGGAAGAAGTTTAGACAGACTCCAGACCATAAGTGCAGCAGCTGGGCTTTGATACAAATGGCCTCATTTCCCACAACGTGATAACGATAAGTCAAAAAACACTCCAACAAGGCCTCCATATTTAGAACCACCACCATTTCAACTGTGCCTGTGCGCACACATGCTGATTGATGAGCATTGCACATACACACACACACACACACACACACACACACACACACACACACACACACACACACACACACACACATTTTGGTCCAGGCCTACTCTCCAAGGATACTAGGGGTGTTTGTTCCAGTGACACTGTAATCAGCCATCTGGTTGTAGATTAAAGCATCTTTGCTCTCGTCTAGACACTAGCATCTGTTCCTCTCTCGTCCTGTGTAGTGGTTTCATCTAAAGACCATCTGAAGTGAGACCACTTCACAAGAAAATGAAGTATCTCAGTCTCTTGTTTTGTTTTGTTTATCATGTTGTTTCTTGCTTTTGTTTTTGTTTGTTTGTTTGTTTGTTTGTTATTTTTTATTTTATTTCATCTTTGTGTAAATATACTGCTTAACAGAAGAATGCACCCTGGTGAAGGTAAAACTGTCTGGGATTGTTTTGGAAAAAGAAACAGTGAGTATATCAATGGGAATCGCTTATGTATAGTGCAGTGAGAGTAAAACACACTGATTCCTAAAGAAACAACAGATGTCGTGTAGGCTTACAGATTGTTTTACTTTTAATTTCTGTGTTTTATATTTTTATAATAAAGATTTAATTAAAAATGGCCCATGACTGTTTGTGCTTATTGTGTTTCTGCCATATTTGATGACTTGGTTGGTTGATTAATGACTAGAAGTACAAGAGACAATATACTTTTCCAAATGCTAATTTGTAAATTTAAGATTTGGAATGCTCAAAGATATGACACAGACATAATTGTATGTTACAGACATAATTTAAAGCAAGTGAAATTGTTATCTTACAATATGAAATAGCTATAATAAAACTCCAAATGATTTAAAACTGTTTCTTTGGGCGGATTCCCAGTTTTATGGCAAAAGGATTCCAGATAAGATATGTGTTTGTATGAAGCTATTAAAAGCCAAAAACAACATTTAGGAGGTCATTATCTTAAGCAAGTCATAAAATGCCACAAACAACCCTGCAAAGGTTTACTTTATGATATGTCTATTTTCAAATGGTTCTCATACAGTGTGCAGAGTAGGAACATTTTAGCAGAAGCACGATGCATCTAAAAAGCAAGGCACTTACCATCTGTGAGTGGTTGGGGTAAAAGGTCTGTTCATTAAGAGGGAACTTCTCAGGTCCCAGATTATGGTAGAGCTTGATCATTTGAGAAAACTGAAAAGTATGGAGAAAATGACTTACTTAAGGTTACTGAACATCAGAAACACAGTGCTTAAAATATTGTAACAGAAGAAATTCACCACATCAACATTTACTAAGTGACCGCAAAAAAATAATGAAAATCACTCTTTGAATTCTATTATATCTCTAAAGGTGGCTTGAATTACAACCAGCAAAATGCTCCTATTAGGCCTGATATATGCCAGGTTTTGAGACATGTATAAATGAAAAATTAAGACCGAATGTGTGATAAAGACATCTAAAATTATACATAAATAAATAAAATACAATATAAAATTGTATATTGTATTACTGTATGCAAAATATTACAAAATATCTAATACAATATCAAATGTAAGTGATAATGAACAGTCATCGTAATATGCAGAGCCCATTAGGACCATATAGGTCCATATAGGACCAAAGCCCACAGCAGCATGCTTGCATTTTTCTCCTGCTCAAACTGTATTGTTTTGTCTAGCCCTGAATCGTGTTTTGTCTGTGACTCCAGCTGTCTGAAAACAAATGTAACCTGACTCATTTTCCCATCTTGTTCCTCTAGCTCTGTTGCATAGCCATGAGTAACACCGGACCCTTTCTGAATTAGCTTAGCATAAACACTGTCTGGATCGACTAAGCCATGTCTGTGGCAGGTGTAACAGACCCCTTAATGGGCCGAAACAAATCAGTAAGGTCAGGTCACAATGTCCAAAACAGTTCCTTTTCTTCCTAGAATGATTTTAGATTAGCCTTATTATCATCTTTTTTTGGTATTCATCTCAAGACCTTTAGGTAAGTGCACATATATAGAGGAGCAAATTAAGTTGCTAGTTATGAAATGTATTATGAAGTTAGGAAATGAAATTATACTGTCAGGACCCTGTCGGGTCTGCACTCTGCACCAGCCCCGCTCCTTTTCTACGGCTGTCTGTCTGTGTTGCAGCTGGGTGGCTGGAGATGTGCAGGTGTGTGGAGTTGGACTTGATTGCCCTGGATATAAGAAGGTTGGGGCAGACGGGCTCCCTCTCCGCGCCTCCGCCGTTGTTTGTGTTTCTTTGACTCATTTACCCCTAGACTTACATTTGCACAAGATTTTGCTTTTTACTCATTATACTGACATTTATCTAATAATTTAATAAACATTCTCTATTTATTGTTACCTACGTGTGGACCTCCCTTATGTTCTCAAACTTTGAGCCAAGTATTTGTAACAATACCAACTATTGTGATAATTCTCTGCCTTGTCAAAATAGCAACATATAATGTTTATGCGGAGCCTTAGAGCACCGTGTAAACACCTGGGTCTATTGCCTTCGCAATTGCCCTGCAAAAGTGTGAATTATAATTATAATGTGTTTACTTAAAGTTGAGACTCTTGTGACTGTTAATGCATTTGTAAACTCTCATTTTTAAGGCATTTAGAGAGTATTACATGCACTGTTACATGCTAACCTAGCGTGTTGTATTGCCATTCATTATAATGCACTGTTTTCGAGCCAATAATTAGCCCTGCCCCAGGTAAACTAGTTATCATTCAAAGTTACTTACCACCCAGGGCTTGCTACAGAAGTTGTAGATGGAGAGGAGGGAGTTGACGCTGGACACCCCGCCGTACTGCAGGCCGATGACCAGACTCCGGAAGTCCTCCCCAGGCGTCATGCTGTACGCGTGCTGGCGGATCAGCACAAAGTCTGGCTTGAATGTCCTGCGATGGCAAAGGTGGGGACACAATGGGAAAGGCTAGTTTAATTATAGAGTGACTCTAATGCACAATGGCACAACTGTGTCAAGGACAAAATGAAAAGGTTAAAGATTTAAAAAGAAAACAATAAGAGAATAGATGTAAAAGAAAAATCACTGAACTGTGAACAAAGTTTTGAAGGACCTAAGATGGCTAAGTTGATCATACTGTACAGTTGCAAGGATAGATTAGAGTAACACGTTTCAGGCCACGGACTTGAAATGAAGACAACAACAAACACAACTACATTTATATACTTTTAACACCAAAAGCTCTTTACGTTGAAGAGAGAGGACCTCAGCTTAGCCACCACAAATGGGTAGCATCCACCTGGGTGAGGCACAGCAGCAGTTTTGCACCACAACACTCACCACACACCGGCATGTGGAAGACAAGAACAAGATAATGGGGCTAATGCAAAGCAATATACACTACAACTCACATAAGATGAAATAAAACAGACTTGTAATTAAAAATCTGACAACAACATGATAATGGGGGTAATGCATATCAATATAAAATATAAAATAGGAGGAAAAAGAAAAATGCCCTACTAAGAAAGACTCAGGGTCCTAATTCAAATGGCAGGCTAAGTGTAAAATGTATCATCAAGCAAAGTTGTTGTGCATGAACTATAGCTATCATGGGGCATGTGGAAGGATTTAGCTGACTCATCAATTATCATGTTTAAGGTCTTGCCCGTGGTGTTAAATTAGCAAACTGATTTAGTCAAGTTATCGAATTAGCTTTAGTTAGACTTATGACTTATTCAAATTAAGGCCTATGTGCATAAATTGTACACTAAAATGGAAAGTGCAGAAAACACCCAACACATTGCAAAACTGTTGTGAGACATTACGACACTTGAACATAAAACTAAAGCTTAAAAGCATGGAAGTGAAAGTATGGCGTCATCCCAAAGTGATGAGAGTGGGGATAGAAGACCAGGAAGCTCAGCCATGAAAACTCAGAGATGATGCTACTGAATACTGATTTACTCACATCATTATGTTGGGGTAGTATACATCTTAATTAAAGGCTTGTGTGTGTCTGTGTGTGTGTGTGTGTGTGTGTGTGTGTGTGTGTGTGTGTGTGTGTGTGTGTGTGTGTGTGTGTTTGTGGGCTGGTTCGGTCGCAAACTACACACCACAACAAGGAGACACTTGGGAACTATAAAGCAGTAAACTTATAAACAGAAGAGATGAAGGAACTGCTGTCAGTCTCTCAATACAGAGTATTAGCCTGATGAGGACATTGGTACATATTATGATTACTTGGAAGGAATATAATGTCATAACCACGGTTTCAACAGTGATATACAAAGGCTGTACCCCATCTGACCAGAGCAAGAAATAAAATCTTTTCAGTGTGGAGTGGACAGTAATCTGTACTCAAAGACATACTCATACTTCTAGATGTAAAGAATGATTGATTTTTCATACACCCAACTGATGTGATGACCAGTTTCTACACATCTTTGTTATCTCTCTGAGCATTTTTGCAGTTATTATTATATAGTAGATTGATATTGGATGACAAAACAAGAGACCTGTAAGACCTCACGTCAAGGTCGGCATCATTGCCAGTATCAGTCACCATCTGTCTACCATGTGTGCTTCAGTGACTGCTAAGCATTAGCGCGGGCACACACACACACACACACACACACACACACACACACACACACACACACACACACACACACACACTAATTGAAGGGTGTGTGCACTACAGCGTGAAGTATGTGTGTGCACCCACAGTTTTATTTTTTTTTCTGGAGACCAGCGAGACGAGGAATGAGGAAACCTCAGAACCCCCCACACACACCCCCGTCCTGCGCTACGGGACCTGCACCAGGGGACTTTACAGAGCCCTCGCTTGTTCCAGCGCCCAGCAAGAGAGAGAGAGGTGTGCGCATATCCAGCCGTCTTAGTAAGGGCCAGGAGCCATGCAAAACACTCGCAGGAGAAGATAAGGCCACTGGTGAGGCCACGGGCCAAGCACACAGAGAGTTTAACAAGAGGCAACCAGGGCCACACGGAGAAAAAAATCAAGGAACTCTATCTGTTTTTTTTGTATCATGAGGTAGAGTTGTTAAGCATGATCTGTCGCTTATTTAACTGTTTACAGAGAAGGGCTTTGTTTAAAATTGAGAGGTGAATTGTGTGTGTGTGTGTGTGCGTGTGTGTGATGGTGAGGCTGGGGCTAACAGTGGCACTGTGCTGGAATGCTTATCGTTCCCCTGGATAATTTGGGTCCATTAATGCCTAATCTAACGGCGATCATATCAAAGTCCATTCCTATTCCACCCTGTTACAAAGGGCATCTGTGGAAGGTGCCCGATGGTGAGTCAGAGCAGGGTTGTGTTACGTCTGTGAGCTATTAGAGTGAGGATGCTCACCACACCATCTGCACACACACACACACACACACACAAACAATCTGACGTCAGGAAAAAAGTTTACAATGCCAGAATCTCAGAAGTCCCCAGAAATAACATAGTGAATGCCCATTGTGTTTGAATGAATGTTGTGTGGCATTGCATGTGTGTGGTTGAATGTGTGTGCATGCGCCTCTGTCTGTCGCTTTGAAAGTGTGCATTTTGCATGCTGCTGTTACGTCCCACACCCCCACCCCCATGTCATTCACCCATCCATCCTCATTGCTTGCAGGTACGCGCCGCTCCAGGGAAAAAGGCCATCACGACAGCACTTACGCAAGACTTCCGGTGCTCGACGCCATCACTCGCGACGAGGTCGCTCTGACAAAAGAGGCACAGATTTGCCTGCCTACTCAGAGCCCACTGAGCCTTCTGCTTTTCTTTCTGAAGAGACTGCACTCTATTCACAGTGACAAACCTGCACACACACACACACAAACACACACAAACACACACACACACACACACACACACATAAATACATAGCCATGCATGCACGCACTCACTCATAAACACATTTCCTATCAGAAACTCAGGAAACCAGAGTCAGTCAGTAAGAAGAACTCATGAGAAAGGGTAAGCAAAGGGCAGGCAATGTGCGTAAAACAAACATCAGCTGATAATAATGTCATACAGCTAATTTCCTGGCATTTCCAGACCCACAATATCAATGAATCAAACTGTAACAGCTCAAAAATGATCTGTTTGTAGGTCTTCACATTCTCCGTTCACGTTTTCCTTGAGGATGTCCTCTACACTATTTTAACATTTTAAATAAAAAATGACGAATCTTGTTGTTGTACTCGTAATTTCTGTGTTGACTAAATCCAGCGCACAACCTAATCGCCCTTCATGGACTCTCTGGTATGTGTGTCCATTAATGTGTGTGTGTGTGTATCTTCCTCCGCACTCCGGCTCAAGGGCGTAAAGGTGATCAATGGCATTTCCCAGTCCATTAGTGACACCTGACTGTGTTTTCATAGCATGCTGTTTATGGGAGCGCGCCACTGAGACACTGACTCGTCTGATTATTATCACAATCATTCCTGGCATTACGGTTATTACCAGAGACACAAGTATGACCCCTGGGGGGATTGAGAGTTTGTGTGCAAAGTCGAGGCATTTGAGCTTTATAGTGCTACTGTAACAATAAGCCATAAAAGGGGGCCTAATGATGACCAGTATGCAAATGTGGCCTTTGCATGTACGTCTAAGATGCTCATAAAGGGGGTAAATCATGGGTAAGGGGGTGTTTATGGATGGGTGGGTGGGTAATAGGGCACACTGG